>NW_028301610.1:61595984-61899015 GCF_987345545.1 Pholcus phalangioides | reverse complement strand
TCCTGATTAACTCATTGCTTTTGCATAGCCTATATACTGAATGTTATTGGTGGTCTTTTTATATTATTAACGGTATTATACCGTCACCTTTATTTTATTGGCACAAAGGGCCCGTGAAACAAAAGGGTTAAGAACCCCTGATTATTTTATTAATTATAATTTCCTGGCCAAACAAAAAAAGACTTGGAACCGGCGAACTAAACTATGAAGCAAAATGTTCTGATAGTAATAAGTAAAGAAAGCTTTTTAAGCATTCTTCTCTGCTGAAACAAAAAAAAACTCAGATCAACTGATGAGAAAATTTCATTTATTTTTTCAATACGTGTTGTATAGGCTTAACGGATAAGTAAATGAATAAAAGAATCCAGTACATATTTAACTGAGGAGTTTTAGTATATTATTAAAGCTACTTAGTACTGGGGAATGTTATTTACAATGTGTTCGAAGAATTCAGAAATGGTTTATTAACTATAGGAGTACGCAATTATCTGACCTTTTCTTTCTCCCTGTCTCAATATTCGTATAATCACGGATACGAATTTACAGCGCTTTTTTCATTTTAAAAGAAGTTACTTATCCGGATTATTCTCGGAATCCAGAATGTACTTTCAAGAATACACATAAAAAAAGACGAGTAGAAGAGCAGTCGAGACAGCCTTGAATAGGTATCTTCATCCATTCTGAGAAAATTGTAAATTTTTCGGTGCAAATTTGAATTCCTGTAATAATTTAACGAGCGAAAGAATTGTTGCCTTTTCCTTAATCAACCTTTGCACCACATTACCCGTCTTTTTTCTTTTTTTTTTTTGGAAGTAATAACTCTTACTGCCGTAACCAATCCAACTACACCAGGGCCGTAGCACACCTTCTCGGGGTCCCGGGGCAGATATTTTCTTCCCCCCCCCCAAAAAAAGGGGAAAAAATATACAAAATAAGGGTTTATATTTTGTGATTAGCCCATTCCGTTAGAGACCCCGGGGCAGTGCCCCGGTTGCCCCAGCCTAGTTACGACTCTAAACTACATCCAAAGCATCATTTGTGGAAATCATGTTAGAAAATTTTGAACTTTAGAGCACTCGCTGCAAAAATTCGAACTGATTGACAGCCGCGAAGAAAGAGATCGAAGAATGAAAATATCCCCACATATATCACCTAGAAGCGGTTTCAGAGACTTCGCCTGCACAGGTATAACTGTACGTGTGTAGGGCAGGGCCGTCTTAAGAGCATCATGGGCCCCCGGGCCAAGTGATCTTTCTGAGGCCCTAACAGGCAAATTCTCGAAAATATCAACCAGATCTCATTTTTGTGAGGCCCCTTTTCTCTTGAGGCCCCCGGGCCGTGCCTGGGTGGGCCCCATGCCTTAAGACGGCACTGGTGTAGGGGCCTTTACCTATAGCCACTAGAATAGGGGCTTATCAAGTCGCCTTACCTTTACTTAGTGACCCAAACTTTCTGTGAAGAATTCGATCCATGTGCCCATCCAAAAGCCGATTCTGCTTACACACCCGTGATTTTCGCGATGCGAAACGGCGACTACCAGATAGCAGATAGATTATAAAACTGTGGATATCTAAGGTCGAGTTTTTACCGATTCGGTTTTCCCACGATCTCGGGAATTTTTTACAATTAGAACGGGCGTTCCGATACTTTACGATTAAAAAATGCGCATTCGCAATATTGTAGGAACAAGGCGAATTTACGCCGTATATAAACGCTGTCTTTGAATGCCTGCAGATAACGGCGAAAGTACGGTAAGGGCCCTTTCACACGGAGCGGATGCAGACGCGGATGCGGGTCCGGAAGAAGTTTTAACAATTGGAATATACTGCGCCTTTCAGACGAGCGGAAAAATCTCCGCACCTAGGAAATGTTCATGCGGGTCCGGACGTCGTCCGCATGTGTCAAAACCTAAGTGCGGGCTCCGCATCCGCACATAGAAGTTTTGACAATAGGTTTATTCGGAGCTATTCACACGATGCGGAGCGAATTCGTCCGCATCTTTGGCTACTTTATGAAGGTGATTTTTCACGGAATTTTTTTAATTATTTGCCATAAATACCCTTAAAAACACCATATGATGGTCACTGCTCATTAATATAATGTACCTACATACGTCTATCCCTCCGTTTCCTTCTGAGATGGAGATATAGCAACTTTAACTGCCTATTGTCCATATTTCACAAATTTATACAATAAAACCTGCCAACAGATGCCACTGACGGGACCAAAATTATAAGCCGTTCTGTTCATTACGAATATTTAATTGACTAAATACTTTAATAACTTTTAAATTTAATTTAAAAATTTTAATTTTTTTTTTCTTTTTAAATTTTTAAAATTATTTAAAAAATTATAAATATTTGAAATATTATTTTAAATATTTATTATTTTTTTAAATTTTTAATCTTTTAATTTTTTCAAACTTAAAAAAAAATTCTTTTATTAAACAGTGTTATCCACGTACGGTGTTCACTCAGGGCCGGATTAAGACGTTCGAAGACCCTAGCACTTGAATATTTTTGGTGGTTCCCCGATACCTACAAGTATATTTTACTCAATATTCAGTCTATAAACTTAAAAAATGAAATTTTATATTTCAGAAATGACTAATCTAAGGATGGGATTTCACTATAAAAGGTTTATGAAAGTTATTTTATAAAACTTGAAAAAAGCAACTAATAAATTTATCGGTTGCATTAGAGCAAATGCAACCGATAAATTTATTAGTGCCTTTTTTTTAAATAATTGTTATAAAATTTTTATAGTGTAATCCGGCCGGGATTATACTATAAAGTTTTATAAAAGAACTTTTATGAAAGTTGAAAAATTCAACCAATAGGCGCATCGGTTGCATTCAAGAAAATGCAACCGGTGCACACACACACACATTTTGCATTCAAAAAATTCAACCAATAAGATAATATTGGTTGAATTTTTCATGTTTTATCAAAGAGCTTTTACAAAACTTTTCTAGTGTAATCCCGGTCTAAGGCTGGTATTACACTATAAAACTTGAAAAATGTAACCAATAAACACATCTGTTACATTCGAGCGAACTTAACTGATTGGCCTATCGGTTGCATTTTTCAAGTTTTATAAACTAACTTTTATAAAACTTTTATACTGTAATCCCGGCCTAAGACAGAATTGTGACGTGAATATTTCTAAGCACAGACATTTTGAACGTTCCCACCCCTCCCCTTTTTTTCTACTTGCAAATTCTTTGATATCTCCTGAATTTTTTTTTTAGGAACATATTAATATTAGTTTTGGATTGGATTTTTCGAACATTGGATTTTTTTGGAATTTTTCTTTCATATTTTTCCGGAAAGACGGGTTTTTTTTCTCAAAATGTTTTGAAAATATTTGAAGACATTTTCTCCCATCGACTACTTGTGAGGATCGGAATTAAGACATCTTTATTCCCATATTCTATGTGGCTCTAGACTAAACCACCAAAGAATACCTCTAGGCTGCATATGGGCACTGAATCAGGGGTGAAGGAGAAAAACAGTTACAAAAATTGCGAAAAAATAGTTTTTATGCACGAATTTCAACCTAAAGATGCGGGCGAAACACCCGCATCTTCAGTGCTCGTGTGAAAGGGTATGCGGACCCGCTTCCGCTCCGTGTGAAAGGGGCCTAACAGGCCTTTCACACGTAGCGGATGCGAAGAAGTTTTAACAATTGGAATATACTGCGCCTTTCAGACGATCCGAAATTTCCCCGCACCTAGGAAATGTTCATGCGGGTCCGGACGTCGTCCGCATGTGTGAAAACCTAAGGCCCCTTTCACACGGAGCGGATGCGGACGCGGGTCCGCATACCCTTTCAAACGAGCGCTGAAGATGCGGACGAATCGCCCGCATCTTTAGTTCGAAATTCGTGCATATAAACTGTTTTTTCGCAATTTTTGTAATTATTTTTCTCCTTCACCCCTGATTCAATGGCCATAGGCAGCCTAGAGGCATTCTTTGGTGGTTTAATCTAGAGCCACATAGAATATGGGAATAAAGATGTCTTCATTCCGATCCTCACAAGTAGTCGATGGGAGAAAATGTCTTCAAATATTTTCAAAATATTTTGAAAAAAAAAATCCGTCTTTTCGGAAAAATATGGAAGAAAAATTCCAAAAACATCCAATGTTGGAAAAATCAAATCCAAAAACATCCAAAACTTTCGATGTTCCAAAAAAAAGAAAAAAAAATTCAGGAGATATCAAAGAATTTTCAAGTAGTAAAAAAGGGGAGGGGTAGAGACTTTCAAAATGCCTGTGCTTAGAAATATTCACATCACAATTCTGTCTTAGGCCGGGATTACACTATAAAAGTTCGTTTATAAAACTTGAAAAATGCAACCAATAGGCGGATCAGTTAAGTTCTCTCGAATGTAACAGATGTGTTTATTGGTTACATTTTTCAAGTTTTATAAAATAACTTTCATAAACCTTTTAGAGTGAAATCCCATCCTTAGATTAGTCTCACTTCTGAAATATAAAATTTCATTTTTTCAGTTTATAGACTGAATATCGAGTAAAATAAACTTGTAGGTATCGGGGGAACCACCAAAAATATTCAAGTGCTAGGGTCTTCAAACGACTTAATCCGGCCCTGAGTGAACACCGTACGTGGATAACGTTGTTTAATAAAAGTATTTTTTTTAAAGTTTAAAAAAATTAACAGTTAAAAAATTTAAAAAAATAACAAATATTTAAAATAATATTTCAGATATTTATATTTTTAAATAATTTTAAAAATTTAAAAAGAAAAAAATTAAAATTTTAAAATTAAATTTAAAAGTTATTAAAGTATGTAGTCAATTAAATATTCGTAATGGCTTATAATTTTGGTCCCGTCAGTGGCCGTTGTTGACAGGTTTTATTGTATAAAATTGTGAAATATGGACAAAAGGCAGTTGAAGTTGCTATATCTCCATCTCAGAAGGAAACGGAGGGATAGACGTATGTAGGTACATTATATTAATGAGCAGGGACCATCATATGGTGATTTTAAGGGTATTTATGGCAAATAATTAAAAAAATTCCGTGTAAAATCACCTTCAAAAAGTAGCCAAAGATGGGGACGAATTCGCTCCGCATCGTGTGAATAGCTCCGAATAAACCTATTGTCAAAACTTCTATGTGCGGATGCGGAGCCCGCACTTAGGTTTTGACACATGCGGACGACGTCCGGACCCGCATGAACATTTCCTAGGTGCGGAGATTTTTCCGCTCGTCTGAAAGGCGCAGTATATTCCAATTGTTAAAACTTCTTCCGGACCCGCATCCGCTCCGTGTGAAAGGGCCCTAAGTGCGGGCTCCGCATCCGCACATAGAAGTTTTGACAATTGGGTTATTCGGGGCTATTCACACGATGCGGATGCGGAGCGAATTTGTCCGCATCTTTGGCTACTTTTTGAAGGTGATTTTGCACGGAATTTTTTTAATTATTTCCCATAAATACCCTTAAAAACACCATGTGAAGGTCCCTGTTCATCAATATGATGTACCCACATACGTCTATCCCTCCGTTTCCTTCTGAGATTGAGATACAGCAACTTTAATTGCCTTTTGTCCATATTTTACAATTTTATACAATAAAACCTGCCAACAACGGCCACTGACGGGACCAAAATTATATGCCGTTCTGTAATTCATTACGAAAATATAATTGACTACATACTTTAATAACTTTTAAATTTAATTAAAATTTTTTAATTTTTTCTTTTTAAATATTTAAAATTATGTTGAATATTTTTTTTAATTTTTAATCTTTTAATTTTTTTAAACTTTAAAAAAAAATACTTTTATTAAACAACGTTATCCACGTACGGTGTTCACTCAGGAGCGGATTAAGACGTTTGAAGGCCCCAAGCAGTTTAGTTTTGGTGGTTCCCCCGATACCCACAAGTGTATTTTACTCTATATTCAGTCTATAAACTGAAAAAAAATGAATATTTCAGAAGCGACTAATCTAAGGATGGATTTCACTTTAAAAGATTTATGATAGTTATTTTATAAAACTAGAAAAAAGCAACTAATAAATTTATCGGTTGCATTTGCTCGAATGCAACCGATAAATTTATTATTAGTTGCTTTTTTAAAAGAATTATTATAAAATTTTTATAGTGTAATCCCGGCTTGGATTACGTCTTCCATACGCCAGAATGTAAATTTTCGCTACAGAAAACTCTTCGCTTCCGCCGCATTGGTGCGCGTATAGTATAAATCTATATCTTTTCGATTCCCTCTGTCTGCTGCCACGACGCAGTGGGATCTGGGCCTAATTTCCGGTATGTAAGGGGCCGTTCAAGTATTACGTGAGCAAATTTTAACCATTTTTGACCCCCTTCCCTGTCAGCAAAAGTAAGCAAAACTCTGACCCCTCCTTGTCAGCAAAATTTCGTCATCAGCTCTGCCCCTCTGAATCCTAACGCATATTGGTGGGATCAGAGACGCACACACAGAGAGAGGGCATAGAGGGAGGGGGGGGGGGCGCTCGTGCCCCCGACGATCAAAAATTTATTTTTTTAATGCCAAAAATATTTTTTTTAATTGCAATTTCGGAAGAAAATACCTTCATATGTTATAATCAATTTCTGTTAATTCCAATGTTATTGAAGACTATGAACTCAAAATTTATCTTTAATAAATTGATTACGACCCACACTCAAAGCCATATAATGATAAATCGCATAAAGGCCTTTGGTCTGCGGACCAAATGTGGCCCTGGGAGTTATCTGCTGATGCTGCCTGCCCTCCTCAAACTTAATTTTGTAAAAATGAACTAAGCAGAGCATTTTTAATCGGCCCGTGGCATATTTTCAGATTACTTAAATGACCCGGGACACCGTTGCAGAACACTTAAGCGATCCGTGACACATTTAGAGATCCCTTGAGTGGCATGTCACGTAGTTTTAGAGCATGGCCCCCAGTGCGTTTCGACATCACTCAAGTTACCCGCGGCACATTCTCAGATTATTTAAGTGATCCGCGACATATAATTACGGATCACTTAAATAATGATGCGTGGATGATAGTGATGCGTGGCACATTTCGAGATCACTTAGATCCGTGAAATATTTAGAGATCACTAAAGTGGCTCTGTAGGGTACTTATCAATAAGGGGGAATGTTACTTCAAGAGTGCCCACAAACTATCGAAAGGTTTTTCTCGTTTTTGGCGCACCGAGTAAGATGCAATTAAAAATATTTTATATTTTCATAAAGGGTGGTTGATGACGTAAGCATTATCCAAACCCCCCCTCCCCCTTGTCATCAAAAGTCAGCAAATCGGAACCCCCCCCCCCCATCGATCGATGCTGACGTAATACTTCAATGGCCCCTAACCGGAAGGGAGAAAATCCGCAGTGGAATAAAAACTTCAAAATTACATGGCCCCTCATTTAGGGAAGTAACTAGATATCCCTCATCTTATTCGTCAACAACCCGCGTGTATATCAATACGATACAGTATACAAAGTAGTAAAACCACTTTTTCAAGGTCGCGCGATCATGATACATGGTAAAAAGGGAAAAAAGGTTGGGAGATTTTTCCTCTCTACCTTTTTATTCTTAGAACTTGGAAAGAATTTTTATGCGTCCTTTTCCGAAATTCCGGGTATTTGACGCATTATATCGTCAATGGCGTCTCTGCCTTCTATAGTTAATTTGCTATGTGTAAAACTAAAAATGATAAGAGAATCGTCCCGGGCCCCTGGGCTGAAACCCTGTTAGCGAGCTGCCTCTGCTCAATATAGAGTCTTTTGCTATACATTAAAGTAATGAATTTTTTTTTACATAAACAAATTTAGATATCAGTGGTTCTAAAAGTGCACGTTGCGGTTCCTAGTGGGTGTTATTGTGAGTTCGCAACATTGGTGCGTGGCTGTTTCATGCTCTAAATTGATTTCTTTCAGCACTTCTAGAAGGTGGAGGGGAATGATGGTAGGACCATGAGGGCATGACCCCCACAAGGGTGGGGCTGACAAGGTTCCAGTCCTGGGTTCCAGGACGATTCTCGTCATTTTTTTTGTTTTTCACGATATAAATTCATTATAAAGGGGCCCGTGAAAGTCAGGTTTTGGCCCCCACAAAAGATGCCATTCTAGGGGCTGGCATCTTTTGCACCCTCACAATCTCATGGCCTCCACATCCTGGAGGGGCCATGCATGAGGGAGCCGTAGTTGGCGAACAGTAGAGAACCACTTTATATTATATAGGTGGAACTATTGCTTACCTAGTTGCTTAAAATAAAAGAAGGTCCAAACACTCAGAACTTGCCTTGATGAGCAATGTCTAAATTTCCTTATTTCCTTTGAGTGACTGCGGAGCTGGGTTGGTAAAAAAAACTGTGATAAATATAAATTAACCGTATTAAATATAATGTATTTAATGAAGTATAAATAATGCAGATTAATTAGTGATGATTTACGATATACAGGGTGATTATAACTAAGGTTCTGATTTCAAAACACTGTAAAAAAAAAAGAACGATTGTCAGAATGACTTGAAAATTGACATGAATATTCCTGAAGAAATATTTCATTAAGTAAAGGGGGAAAATAGACTTTAAAATGTAAAATTAATGACATCGTCCTACATTTGGGAAATTTGCTCGCAGAATGGAAACAATAGCCAGTCATGGCAAAATGATAACTTAATTAAGCATTACACGATTTCATAATTCATGGAAACATCACAAAAAGTGAAGTAATTGAATAAATAACAACTTAAGAAATGTTAAATATGTTGTCCACCGTGTTCTGGCTATGAGGCGAAAGCACAAAAATTCTTGTTTAACAACAGATCAGAGTATGCCATGGTCATGATGTGGATGCGCTTGCAATTCACCTTTATTAAACCAAACGCTCCCCCACATTAATATTCCTGAGAAACCAACATATAGTGCTGGAGATTGCAATTCACCAAAGTTTGCAATCTGACCACTATTCATAACATTTTTAGGTACCCCCTACAGCCAGAAGTTGCAAAGGTTAAGTTGCATCCGGTTATTGTCAAAATGGGTCTTCAGCAGCTGATTTGCTGGTATTGCAATGTGCATCTTGATAGTTGTTCTATCCACACACTGATGCTGTGGAAGTGCCGAAATGATGTGGTTGCACAAAATAGATTATATTGCTGGCCAAGTACAGCATCATCTACTTGCACATTTTGCATTTTTTTTTTCTTTTGCGAAAGAAACTTCCATTGCTTCAGGAGTATCCATGCAAATTTTCAAGTCATTCTGACCAGTACTTATTGTATAGTTTGAAATCAAAACTTCAATTATAATCACCCTGTATATAGCTGATTATTTTTCATAAATCTGTTACTACTACTATACAGTAGAACCCTGATTAACTGGGCCTAACAGTGAAAGTATATAAAAAAACAACTATTGAATGTTAAGACTGGGAGAGATATAGGAGATGTGCTACTTCTTATGGGAAAGAAAATGAAAATGTCTGAGGTAATGTAACTACTAGTGTACACTGGTCTTTGTCCTTTAGGGACAGCTGGTGTCTTTATTGGATAATAAGACCGTGTGTGTGCGTGCGCGTCACTACTGTTGCTGCTTCTTTTTTTCACCACTACATTTAGATGTGTGATGCAATCCTTATTCATGAATTTGCTAAAGATATATATATATATATAGAGAGAGAGAGCATCAGAATGTAGCCAAAAGTTAGAAAATGTGGTAAGGATGAGAAATTTCGGCTTCTGTATATCACTTTAAATAACTAAGATACTTCATATGAAAAAAAAATAATAATTAAAACCCCACACACACACACACACAAGGTTTAAACCAAACAACCCATGGCCCCACAGAGGGGGGCCGGAACAGTTATCATTTTTTGCTTTTTCACGCTACAAATTAACTGCAGAAGGGGCCCGTGAAAAGATTCCAGCCTAGGGCCCTGCTCCAGGATGTGGGGGCCATCATTGCACCACTGTCAAGACCTTATAAGCAAATTATCCCATATATGCCAGCATAGGCGTACACAGAATTTTCTGGGGGGATTTTCATGGTTTTTTTTTCCATCTGAGGGGGATGTTACGGTTTTTTTTTTTGCAAAATAACACTATAATCTTGACTCAGGGGGTGGGGGTGTTACGACCCCCCCCATTTGCATACGCCAATATCTGCCGGTATCAGTCATAAACAAGGAGACAAATTTTGCTTAAAAATTTTTTTGCAGGCATTCATTTATTTGACTGAAATGTATGTATGGATCGCCCCATCAATGCAGAATTTCATTTATTGTAAAGCACTTCTGCCCTGAGGTAAAGGAAGGACGCTTGCGTGGACAGAATCGGAAAAGAAGCTGGTGTGGGCTCCAAAAGTACCCATCCCAGGTGCCTGAATTTGTACAAATAACCACTAGATAAGTAGAGTAGCACAACAGAACAAGATATATAAGGTGAAGAAAAAAGTTTTTTTTTCATTTTTTGTTAGGTTTTTGTTTACTGCAAAACACTGTGGCTGCTCAAGCAGCAGCAGCAGCAGCACCGGTTCTAACACCACACCAAAACATATGCATCTGGATAAAATCTCTATCCCTTAGGCAAAACAGGGAAAAAAGGACACAAGCAAAAATGTGAGAAAGTGGGGTATGTGGGATCACCACAGTAAAATGTTTGCTGTGTTGGCTCCTAAAGGCTCTATCAATTGTGATGGCAATGGAGACTCCAGCAAGATTCAAGACACATAGAGAGGAAACAGGCAGGTTTTTTTTAAATTTTTTCTTCTTTTTTTGTGTTCGTATTTGCGGGGGGATTTTTATTTCTGAATTAATTCTGTGGGTGCTCTGCCCCATTCTACAAGAGTGTGAGTGCCCGAGCACCCACAGTATCTGGCTTCGATGCCACTGAATTGGTTAGAGATTCTGCAGAGGAATATGGCTGAGGTGCATGTGTGGTGTAGTAGTAGTAGTGTCGCTGGTCACTCAAGTGATCTAGGAATGTGCCACAGGTCACTTAAGTGAAGTGGAACAGTAGCTTGGGTAACTTGAGTAATCTGGAACTGTGATGCGAGCCGCTTGAATGACCTGAAACTGTTCTGCAGGTTCTCTTGAATGAGGAATTCCATTTTATCTGGAAGTGATCAAATCACTTCCAGAAGGTTCAGAAACAAAACAAACGTTACTTATTCATAAAGCCCATTTATTAAACAAAAGATAAAGAACAAAAACAATGGTGTATGTACGATACCATTCATAAAAACTATGATTTTTGCTCCCTCGAGCAATTGTGAAAAATATCTCCTATACAAAAACTTACTATTACATGGTTGGTATGATGGTTAATACATTGTATGTCTCCCATGCAATGAAATACAGTCCGTACAACGCCTAGGCATGCTGAGTATCAAATTATCTATCTGATCTTGGGGAAGATCACTCCACTCAGCAAGCAATGCTCTCCGAAGTTCCGGTACACATGTAGGAGGTGGTTGACGGGCTGCAACTCGTCGGCCAAGCATGTCCCACACATGCTCTATCAGATTCAAGTCAGGTGAGAATGCTGGCCATTCCATACGGGTTATATCCTCAGATTCAAGGCATTCGTTTACGATGTTTGCTCGGTGAGGACGGGCGTTGTCATCCATAAACACAAATTCTGCGCCCATGGCAACCCTAAACAAACGTACATGTTGTTCCAGAATGATGTCCCGATAAATTTGGGCTTTCATGATTCCGGTTTGAACATGCAGATCTGTTCTGGGACCCAGTATAATTCCACCCCAAACGAGCAATGCTGCACCACCGTAACGGTGTCGTTCAATGATGATGTCTTTGTGGTAACGGGTACCTGGCGTTCTCCATATGAAAGTCCGACGTGAATCAGACTGCAAGCTAAACCTGGACTCGTCGGGAAACATCACACAAGCCCACTGTGACGATGTCCACATTGCATGTTCTCTACTCCAGGCTAATCGCTGCCGACAGTGAGTTGCCGTGAGCGGAACACATCTGACAGGCCTGCGAGCATATAGACCAATATCTCCCAAACGTCTGTACACGGTTTGCCTTGAAATTGTGATACCCGTGGCTGCATATAGCTGACGAGACAGGTCGGATGCTGTGCTCCGTCTGCTTCTTTTGGCAGTTACTGCCAAATACCGGTCTTCATTCGGCGTTGTAACTCGGGGGCGACCTGTACTGTAATGTCTACTGACATTTCTGTTATCTTGGAATCGTTGCCAAAGCCTAGAGATGACACTTTGGGCAATTCCAAGTTCCTCGGATACTTCCATCTGAGTACTCCCACATTCCAGGCGGCCAATAATTCTACCACGTAGAAAATCATCCACATGCGTCCTCAGTGTCATAACTATTCGCTTATGGCACTGAGCGCCTTACAGAACTCTTGTGAACAATTTTACTTCTTTGCCACCATTCCTTATATACCCCCCCCCTCTTACACTCTCGTCATTGTGACGTATATCGGCATCATCTGGTGGCTTCCTGAAATTTGCATATCATTCTTGCAGATGTGTGTGATAATTCTACAGGTGAAATTTTTACTTTAGATTTCGATTTCCGTGTGATTCTGAATTATCCTTAATTTATGGACATGAGTGTATATAAAAAATAATGCGATTTGTCACAAATTGTAAGAGCGGTCAAAAATTAGTTAACTTGTAGGTCTTTCTTTCTTGAACTCCAAATTAATTTTAAATGTCAAATAATGTTACAAAAAATTTAATAATTTAATTACCTGAATATTTTTATTAGTATACACAGGAAATCCTCTCTTTTGCGGACACCGGCATGGCAAAAAAAATTTGTCCATGAAAGAGGGGTGACTGTTAATCAGGGGTTTGAAATACATACTTTTATATATTATACAATTAAAATTATTATTTGGCCGCCGTAAAAGAGGGGTGACTGCATCTGATGGGTGTCCGTTAAGAGGGGTTTTACTGCAATCAGCTTATAAGCATGAATTTGCAATCATCTTATAAGCATGAATTTGCATTTTAACTGCAGCCAACTTCAGCTTGGCAAAAATAATTTAGCCAACCCCGAGATGTCACGTGACATTAAAAAATAAAAAGCCTGGGTTGCTAACAACAGTGTGTGTTCCACACAAAATCCCACAATTGCTGATAAGATCAACAGCAGCAGCCGAACCATAGTGTGAAGTTAGTGTGTTATATTGTTAGTTTTATAGAGTGAGAAAGAATTTGATGCATCAAGAATATATAAAAAACACCATACAAATAGAAGATATAACAAGAAATTATGGTGCTAGATATTTACTATTATATATATTCACAAAATATATCATATAGTACTACATATATTAAACACACAGGTGCGGAGCCTTTCAACAAAATGTACAAATATTATGTCATATTCACAGTATATATAGCGCAAGAAATTTTCATGAAACAAAAGAAATGTAGCAAGATAATAGCTACATACAAGAAAACATGATCCAACCCAATTATCCACAAAATTTAAATCACACTATATGCCTCAAAAAAATGAAACAAATGTATTATATACAAATATATACAAGAATTACAAAAATGCTTGCTAGATATGAAGGATTTGTGTATCTATATTTTCAAATAGTTGAAACAAAAACCAGAATCTATTACATTTAGACAAATACACTTCTAATCCTTTGACAAATAATTTTGGAGGAGCAATAAACATAGATCTCCAATTGCAATTCTGATTATTTCTTAGACCAATACTTTGCAAAAAGGTAATGCAAAATTTATTCCAATGTTTGCATATAAAAAAGAAGTGATTATTAGATTCTTGATCATCACAGTAGTCACATTTAGCAGAATCTATCTCATTAATTCTGCACAGATAACCATTAGTCGTGCTCTGTTTGACAATAATCTATAACATAATGTTTCATATTTTCTCTTCATAAAGTAATGGGAATATTTGTTCATAGTATTAAAGAAACGTGATGCAAGTGGATAAAGAAATCGATATCTAAAATATTAATCAACGTGAATGCTTCAAGACTTCTTTTAAGTAAATTCAGCACATCTTCAACATATGAAAAATCTGGAAAAGTAGGGTTTGCATTATTCATAGCAGTACGAGCCAGTTTATCTGCAATTTCATTGTAGGAAATATTCTTGGGACCAGGTGACCAGACAACTGAAATGAATTCCGCCCAGCTAGAAGCATCTATTAAAGAGAGATATGTAGTAGAAGATAGCTGAATGTGATTTTGGATTTACGGAGAATAATGCAGAAATTGCTGATTTGCTGTCTGATAATATTACATAGTGATGTTTTTCAGTTATAAATTTTGAAACAGCAATGGCAAGACACTCACTGTAAAAACAGAAGAAGAGTCTCATGAACTGTAGCCTGGGAAGTTATCATATTTTTATTGCAAAAGACTCCTATTGTTGTATCAATTGATTTGGATGCATCAGTAGCAATTATAATTGAGTTAGACCAATGTAATTGTTCGTATTGTTGAAATAAAGGGTTGACCAATTTTGGATCTGTCATAGCCTGGATTGGAAGTTAATAAGTTGTATACGATATGTTGGAGATGATCCAAAGTGGATTAGCAAAAGCTATAGGTTGAACTGGTATGAGCAGATGATAATCCTGGATGAAATTTATGACTGAAGAACTAAACATGCGTAGAAAAGAAGTGTCACAGAAGTCTATTATTTAAGTTAAAACTAATGAATTTGAAGCGCACTGGTGTTGTATATTGATGCTCTGGTTTTAATAATTTGTGTTGATACCGATTTCATAATCATTAATTCAAAAGGATGTTGCCACAAATGATTAATAACGGTATTGGAGTTGAAATGGGTAATTCATATGCAATTCGGAGAACTTGACGATACAATACTGCACATCTGTTTAAATTTTGTGAACAGTTGTGCCAAAGTAAAGAACTATAATTGAAAAAACTGCAGATGATATTTGATGCAATGGCAAGAAGTTTACTACCAGGGGCTACTCTAACATGACCAGCAATGATACAAGCTATGTTTCATGTTTTTATGCCTTTTTTAAAAATGTGATCGACCTGAGTATTCCAAGTTAGTTTCTGGTCAAAAATGCACCTAAAATCTTGATATTTTGTACTAATGACAAAGGATTCCTATTTCTATTAACGGATAGATTACAGGTACCTATAGCATTTTTCTTTGTAAATATACTATATGAACTTGCTAATGTTGTTCCGATATTTAAGAAGGGCAGTACAGAAGCTATGTCTAATTATCGTCCAGTGAGTTTGACGAGCTCCCTCTTGAAAATTTTGGAGATTATCATCAAAAGGCAGTTTGTGAAGTGAATAGACGAGAATAATATATTGGCGGATAATGAGCAAGAGTTCAGGAAGGGAAAGTCATGTGTAACTAACCTCCTTTTTTACAATATTTTTACATTGTATATTATTTTTACATTTTTACAACCAGAGCAACGGTTGATGTGTAGGTGGAATTTTTACAACATGTTCGGTTGACAGTTAGAGCCAATACAAGAAGGCACTAGATAATGCCTAGCTAGAGAGTGGCATAAAAAACATAATAAAAATATAAAAATTGCTCAAGACATGCAGCGCCACAGTACTCCCCCATGAGTCTGAAGGAAGGCATATGGCACAATGTAAAAAATATGATAATATAGTTACGACGATATGACAATATACACTGCTCAAAACAATTAGGGGAGCACATGGTTTTAACAAAATTACGCGAAGATGTATACCGATAAGTAACATAAAATGAATCATCCATAATTTAAAGCCTAGCAGGAAACGGAAGAAGAAAACTTTATATGCAAATCAAAGTTCATGACGTCAAAAACCAGAAAAAGGAGATAAGGGCAGAAATCGGGATGTTGCAGAAACGTCTGTTTTACTGCAGTAACTGTGAAATTCGATTGCGCAGTATTGTTTTTCGACACAAGGTGACTTGAGGATGTCTCAACAATGTGATTTACCGGAATCCACGGCATGGCGTGTTATAGGCAGACTGGAATCTGAGCAAACACAAAGTAGTGTCGCGGACGCTGTTGGAGTCGCCAGAAGTGTTGTTGCAAGGCTGTGGAATCGATTCCAAGAAACAGGAAATATTAGACGTCGGCCACGCGCCACTACAGCAACTGATGATACAGTTAACAGCCTGTCGAAACAGAACAGAGAATGCTACGCAGCTGCAAAGACAGTTGCTCTTGGCAACAGGACGAAGGGTGTCCAGCCAAACAGTACGTAATCGGCTTCATGAGGGAGGGCTCTATGCACGTAGGCCAATGGTCTGCATTCCGTTGACCCCACGCCACCGTGCGGCCCGAAGAAGATGGGCTGCTGAACATCGAGATTGGGAGCAACATGATTGGAGCCAAGTGCTGTTTACAGACGAGTCCCGATTCAGTCTGGAGTGTGACACCCGACGTGTTCTGGTATGGAGGGACAGGGGCACTCGAAATAACCCCGCATTCGTTCGTGAAAGGTCACAATACAGACGAGCTGGTTGGATGGTATGGGGTGGAATCGGCATAGGCGGACGTACGGACCTGCATATCATTCGGAATGGCACTTTGACGGCCCCAAGGTATGCAGACGAGATACTGCGACCTCATGTCATCCCTTACGCTGGAACCATTGGGGATTCCTTTGTTTTCCAGGATGATAATGCCCGACCGCATAGAGCTCGTCTGGTGGAGAACATGCTTGAAGCTGAAACAATACAGCGTATGGAATGACCAGCGTGCTCTCCTGACCTGAATCCAAGGACGACACATTGCTGCGCGACCAAGGCCACCTGTTACTGTCCGAGACTTGCAGATTGCACTTCTTGAGGAGTGGAACAGTATTCCCCAAAGTCTGATCGATAACCTCATCGCATCCATGGCAACCAGGTGTGCAGCAGTCTTAGCTGTTCGAGACCACCACATGCCCTATTAAAACTCATGCATCATGTCTAAACAGTACTTTTTTTTATCGTTTACATGTAACCAAATTGTTGCCCTAAATCATCTTTTCATGTTTTTTCCATATTTTCAAAGAATTAAAGCTTAATTCCAAAATTTTTTACGTCTTTTTTCTGTATTGCGCATTGATACGCGTGTACTATCCATTGTATGCCAATACGTGGCTGTCTCGCACGGTTTTCTTCACTTTTTTGCTTGCTTCCCTAATTGTTTTGAGCAGTTTATATACATAAAAACCTGAAAGTTTTTGCCTTTTGTCATTTTTCCCCACAATGCTGTCCCACTATTTTTTTTTTTTTTTGATTTTGTGTTCTAAAATGAAATTGTATATCTGTCCCTTTAAAAAATTGGCCCCGCCAAAATTAAATAAAATTTCGATTCTGAATTGTTACTGACCTCCTACTTTAAAAAAAACATGGGTGGTTCTTTTACTATGGCAGGTGACTTTACTGCTCACCATCCGGCCTAAATGTTCGGAGAAACGTCTTCCTCTGGCAATAAGATGCGTGACTGGCTTAATCTAAACAATATACTGCTCTCATAATTCCATTTAGTCCCACATACTTCTCTGCTGAGAGAAACTCATTTATTGACCTGTGTGTGTATGCAGTCCAAATCTTTTTAGCAGCATAGCCTGATCAACTGGGTCAGACCTATGGAAGTTTCCAGATTTTTCTAGCTGAGATTAACTACTCTCAAAAATATCCTCGTAATTTCATCATATGAAAAGTAAACACTAGCTATCCTGAGTTTCTCTTTCAACCCCTTGTATAATTTCATCCAAAAACAACTAAAAATGCTCGTGGACTGTGACGCGGCTAAAAATCATCGGATACCCTTAACATAAAATGTAGGCAATTCCTTATAAAGGAAAAAAAGGCTTCACAGTGTTACAGACAGTCTCTTACAATATGAAAAACATACACATGCTACTTTTAGAAGAAAATTCTGTTTTTTGATTATCAACTCCTGCAGAACAACAATCCTTTTCAAATCTACAATATTTTGAGAAAAAGTATATTGATTCGCAAACCTATGACTCAGCACATGCTGTCATTCACTTTCACGCGGGAACACCCATTGACCCTGCAGATGCAGAAAACACCTGTAATAAATATGATTTTCATATTGCAGACAACACTCATGTATTTGATATAAAGACACAGCAAATGATAAAAATAACAGAGGCCAGCATAATTTCAAAAAAGCCAAACATATTTTCTATAGAGAAAACAAAATGTCCATATATTTTTTTCAAATTTCCAGAATTTATCTCTACAACCACTAACAAGAATTTCATGCAGAGAATTTATCTCCTTGAATTACAGACTAACTATACTAAATCATAAATTTCACATGCTCTGTACTGATTTTGTGCATCATCATTATGATATCACCCCATATAATTATAATGCTCAAATAAAGTTGCACTCTTTTATTTGTTGCGATCATTTGAACTTGATGAAAAAACATTTCGATCAAATGAACCAAAGTTGCACCTGACAAAAACAGTTTTGCCAAGTAATGTTATAAATGGGTTACATATATACGAGGAATCATTTAACAAAAAAAAAGCATTCATCGACACAGTTTTTCATGTGTCATCAAATTCTCATTATCCTTAAAATTGCCCAATTTTTTTTTTTTTATTCTCTACTGACCTGGCAGCACTGGTTTGTGCTAGTTATATCTGAAACAAGTATGTACAGGTAAGCAACCAAAAAATAATGTAAAGTATATAAATACTGACAATTTTATGCTCAATAATAAAATTACTCGATGGTAACTCTTGAAATGTTTATATATTTGTAGCATAATATAATACATCCTCAAAAATTTCCTTCATCTGCTAACATTGAGAAATAAATTATTCTAGGTAATTGTCCTCATTTGTATAAGGATAATGTATCCAACAAGGTATTCAATAAGTTATTCAACAAGGATTCAATAATAAGTTATTCAACAAGGATTAAATAATAAGTTATTCAACAAGGATTCAATGATAAGTTATTCAACAAGGATTGAATAATAAGTTATTCAACAAGGATTGAAGACAGATTTCTCATTTCCAACCTTAACTGGCAAAGTAAGTTTTTCTTAAGTGTATAACCTTAAGTAATATGACCAAGATGTAATAGAAATATTCAAACATTTCCCGTTCGCAAATTTTTAAAATAACCGTATCATTTGCAGATACTATGGATACCATTCATATTTCTACCTGGCATGCAGATACAGCGTAGCCGGTCAATTTGTCGCAATCAACTTGTCGCGCTCAACTCGTCGCGCATCAATTTGTCGCAGTGCCAATTCGTCGCGGTACAAATTCGTCGCAGAGCCAATTCGTCGCGATACAAATTCGTCGCAGTACAAATTCGTCGCAGAGCCAATTCGTCGCGGTACAAATTCGTCGCAGAGCCAATTCGTCGCGATACAAATTCGTCGCAGAGCCAATTCGTCGCGGTACAAATTCGTCGCAGAGCCAATTCGTCGCGGTACAAATTCGTCGCAGTGACAATTTGTCGTGTAACCAATTCCGTCGGGACGTCAATTTATCGCAGAGTCAACTCGTCACGCGATCTGTATGTAGGTTTTTTGTCTCATACGTGAAAAAATAAACATGAAGAAAAGTTTTTTTCCATCAAGAAATGTACACAGTTTACTAAATTTTTTTTTTTTTGTCATTTCGAAAAAAATCATCGAAATTACATCGAAATTAAAATTACAATTGATATTAATGTTTTATTATTCAATTATTGTAAATGTTAAAAAAATCATTTTTTGTATGATAAAATTTTAAAATTCTGTAAAAAAATGTCGGTGTTTATGATATTCCCCAAATTACAGTACAGCGGAGGCTCTCTTTAAGTGTAAACTTGTATCTGTCCCATGTGGACTCGAGACTCCCACCAGCATTAACCACTACAGTATCTCCACAAGAACCTGAAATAATTAATAATTTAATTTAATTAATATTTCATTTTCACCGGATAAGCCACACTTGTCGCTTTCTCTCGAGATTTCCATTACTCGTAGCGAGGGGAGTTGGGGCGCTCACCGAGATGATAAATTGCGATCACATACATTTTCAAAATTTAATTTGCACCGGATAAGTTGCTCAAGTTAAAAACTCAAAAAATCCAACCAATTACGTGACATTATACAAACTAACAGTTCTGCACAAAATAAAGTATCATTGATCCAATTTAATATACGGCAACTTTATCTGTATAAAGTTTTAGTATACATCTATAAGAATCCTGATTGGTATCCCAGAGTGAATATACAAAGAACTATGAGATCACAATATTTATATCAAATACCATTACCTAAAAAAACAATTTTCAAAAAATCAATATGTTTTCTTGCTCCAAGAATATGTAGAGAATTTGATGATATTATTAGACAACAGCAATCATTTTATATGTTTAAAAAGACTATAAAGGATCGTATACTGGAAATAGCAGATATGGAGCGGTTCGTTTCGTTCGATAGTTAATGCAATTGCAAATGATATAAGGAGTAAAATTTGTTTATATTTTTGTTGTGTAAGAAAATATATCTGTATTTCGACATATCAGACTATAGTTTAACTTTTAAGGTAATATAGTTGGTGTGACTTGAATGCAGCAATTGTAGTAAAATATATCTATGTATGTTGCCAGAAATTCTTTATGTAATGTATCAATACGACCCATGGAAGGTTTCTTATATCCCTTTGGGTCGAAAAGTGTTTGTTTAATTTTTTTCTTTTTTGTCTGTTTTGTCAATTGTGCTGTTTGTTCAATAAAAAAAAATAAATAAATAAAAAAAAAATAAAGTTCATAGGTTACATTCGAGCAAATGCAACCGATAATCTTATTGGTTGAATTTTTCAAGTTTTATAAAAGGACTTTTAGAACACTTTCATAGTGTAATGCTAGCCTTAGATATATTGTCGGTAAAAAATTCCTCAAAGATTTATTCCCTACATGGCAGATACATATTCAATAGTGAATTAGGGCCATTCAAGTATTACGTAAGCAGATTTTCAGCCATTTTTGACCCCCTCCCCCTTGTCAGCAAAAATCAGCAAAACACTGACCCCCATCCCCTCCCCCGTCAGCAAAATTTCACCAGCAGCTTAGAATATTTCATATCTTCAAAAAGGGGTGGTTGATGACGTAAGCGACCTTCAACCCCCCCCCCCCCCCCACCGCCATCAAAAGTCAACAAATCCGAAACTCCCTCCCCGATCCTGACGTAATACTTGAATGACCCCTTAGGCAAATTGTGCTTTGGGATGGGCATTGATCCTAATTTATCATCTTGGTGTGTTCCCGCAACACCCCTCGCTGCGAGAAATGGAGATCCCGCCAGAAAGCGGGAGTGCGGCTTATACGGTGAAAATTTAATTTTGAAAATGTATTTTATCGTAATTTATCATCTTGGTGTGTTCGCCCAACGCCCCTCGCTGCGAGAAATGGAGATCCCGCCAGAAAGCGGGAGTGCGGCTTATACGGTGAAAATTTAATTTTGAAAATTTATTTTATCATAACTTATCTATCATCTTAGTGTGTTCGCCCAACGCCCCTCGCTGCGAGAAATGAAGATCCCGCCAGAAAGCGGGAAGTGTGGCATGAAAACTGAATTTTGAAAATTTATTTGATCGGCGTACTGACTCTGCGACAAATTTGTACCGCGACGAACTGACTCTGCGACAAATTTGTACCGCGACGAAATGAGTCTGCGACAAATTTGCACCGCGACGAACTGACTCTGCGACAAATTTGTACCGCGACGAGTTTGTAGCACGACGAATTGACGCTGCGACAAATTGATTGCGACGAATTGTCGCGCGACAAGTTGATCGCGACGAATTGACCTAGACCCCAGATACAGAAAACACCTGTAATAGAAATGATTTTCATATTGCAGACAACCCTCATGTGTAATGTATTTGATACAAAGACACGGCAAATTATAAAAATAACAGAGGCCAGCATAATTTCAAAAAAGCCAAACATATTTTCTATAGAGAAAACAAAATGTCCATATATTTTTTTCAAATTTCCAGAATTTATCTCTACAACCACTAACAAGAATTTCATGCAGAGAATTTATCTCCTTTAATTACAGACTAACTATACTAAATCATAAATTTCACATGCTCTGTACTGATTTTGTGCATCATCATTATCATATCACCCCATATAATTGTAATGCCCTAATAAAGTTGCACTGTTTTATTTGTTGCAATCATTTAAACTTGATGAAAAAACATTTTGATCAAATGAACCAAAATTGCACTACTTAATTTCCCATCTTGTGCTCACCTGACAAAAACAGTTTTGCCAAGTAATGTTATAAATGGGTTACATATATACGAGGAATCATTTAACAAAAAAAAGGGAATTGGATTAGTGATGACATTTTTGTTGCAAATAAAATGTAATACAAGTTTTTCATGTGTCATCAAATTCTCATTATCCTTAAAATTGCCCAATTTTTTTTTTATTCTCTACTGACCTGGCAGCACTGGTATGTGCTATTTATATCTGAAACAAGTATGTACAGGTAAGCAACCAAAAAATAATGTAAAGTATATAAATACTGACAATTTTATGCTCAATAATAAAATTACTCGATGGTAACTCTTGAAATGTTTATATATTTGTAGCATAATATAATACTTCCTGAAAATTTCCTTAATCTGCTAACATTGAGAAATAAATTATTCTAGGTAATTGTCCTGATGTGTATAAGGATAATGTATCCAACAAGGATTCAATAATAAGTTATTCAACAAGGTATTCAATTAGTTATTCAACAAGGATTCAATAATAAGTTATTCAACAAGGATTCAATAATAAGTTATTCAACAAGGATTCAATGATAAGTTATTCTACAAGGATTGAAGACAGATTTCTCATTTCTAACCTTAACTGGCAAAGTAAGTTTTTCTTAAGTGGATAACCTTAAGTAATATGACCAAGATGTAATAGAAATATTCAAACATTTCTCGTTTGCCATTTTTTAAAATAACCGTATAATTTGCAGCTAGCATGGATACCATTCATATTTCTACCTATCATGCAGACATAGAAAACACCTGTAATAGAAATGATTTTCATATTGCAGACAACCCTCATGTATTTGATACAAAGACACGGCAAATTATAAAAATAACAGAGGCCAGCAGAATTTCAAAACAACCAAACATATTTGCTATAGAGGAAAAAAATGCCCATATATACTTTGCAAATTTCCAGACCTTATCCGCATTTACAACCACTAACAAGAATTTCATGCAGAGAATTTATCTCCTTGAATTACAGACTAACTATACTAAATCATAAATTTCACATGCTCTGTACTGATTTTGTGCATCATCATTATGATATCACCCCATATAATTGTAATGCTCAAATAAAGTTGCACTCTTTTATTTGTTGCAATCATTTGAACTTGACGAAAAAACATTTCGATCAAATGAACCAAAATTGCACTACTTAATTTCCCATCTTGTGCTCACCTGACAAAAACAGTTTTGCCAAGTAATGTTATAAATGGGTTACATATATACGAAGAATCATTTAACAAAAAAAAGCGAATTGGATTAGTGACATTTTTGCTGCCAATAAAATGTAATACAAGTTTTTCATGTGTCATCAAATTCTCATTATTCTTAAAATTGCCCAATTTTTTTTTTATTCTCTACTGACCTGGCAGCACTGGTTTGTGCTAGTTATATCTGAAACAAGTATGTACAGGTAAGCAACCAAAAAATAATGTAAAGTATATAAATACTGACAATTTTATGCTCAATAATAAAATTACTTGATGGTAACTCTTGAAATGTTTATATATTTGTAGCATAATATAATACTTCCTGAAAATTTCCTTCATCTGCTAACATTGAGAAATAAATTATTCTAGGTAATTGTCCTGATGTGTATAAGGATAATGTATCCAACATGGTATTCAATAAGTTATTCAACAAGGATTCAATAATAAGTTATTCAACAAGGACTCAATGATAAGTTATTCAACAAGGATTCAATAATAAGTTATTCAACAAGGATTCAATGATAAGTTATTCAACAAGGATTGAAGACAGATTTCTCATTTCCAACCTTACCTGGCAAAGTAAGTTTTTCTTAAGTGGATAACCTTAAGTAATATGACCAAGATGTAATAGAAATATTCAAACATTTCTTGTTCAAAAATTTTTAAAATAACCGTATCATTTGCAATGGATACCATTCATATTTCTACCTATCATGCAGACATAGAAAACACCTGTAATAGAAATGATTTTCATATTGCAGACAACCCTCATGTGTAATGTATTTGATACAAAGACACGGTAAATTATAAAAATAACAGAGGCCAGCATAATTTCAAAAAAGCCAAACATATTTTCTATAGAGAAAACAAAATGTCCATATATTTTTTTCAAATTTCCAGAATTTATCTCCACAACCACTAACAAGAATTTCATGCAGAGAATTTATCTCCTTTAATTACAGACTAACTATACTAAATCATCAATTTCACATGCTCTGTACTGATTTTGTGCATCATCATTATGATATCACCCCATATAATTGTAATGCTCAAATAAAGTTGCACTCTTTTATTTGTTGCGATCATTTGAACTTGATGAAAAAACATTTCGATCAAATGAACCAAAATTGCACTACTTAATTTCCCATCTTGTGCTCACCTGACAAAAACAGTTTTGCCAAGTAATGTTATAAATGGGTTACATATATACGAGGAATCATTTAACAAAAAAAAGGGAATTGGATTAGTGATGACATTTTTGTTGCAAATAAAATGTAATACAAGTTTTTCATGTGTCATCAAATTCTCATTATCCTTAAAATTGCCCAATTTTTTTTTTATTCTCTACTGACCTGGCAGCACTGGTTTGTGCTAGTTATATCTGAAACAAGTATGTACAGGTAAGCAACCAAAAAATAATGTAAAGTATATAAATACTGACAATTTTATGCTCAATAATAAAATTACTCGATGGTAACTCTTGAAATGTTTATATATTTGTAGCATAATATAATACTTCCTGAAAATTTCCTTCACCTGCTAACATTGAGAAATAAATTATTCTAGGTAATTGTCCTCATTTGTATAAGGATAATGTATCCAACAAGGTATTCAATAAGTTATTCAACAAGGATTCAATAATAAGTTATTCAACAAGGATTCAATAATAAGTTATTCAACAAGGATTCAATGATAAGTTATTCAACAAGGATTGAATAATAAGTTATTCAACAAGGATTGAAGACAGATTTCTCATTTCCAACCTTAACTGGCAAAGTAAGTTTTTCTTAAGTGTATAACCTTAAGTAATATGACCAAGATGTAATAGAAATATTCAAACATTTCTCGTTCGCAAATTTTTAAAATAACCGTATCATTTGCAGATACTATGGATACCATTCATATTTCTACCTGGCATGCAGATACAGAAAACACCTGTAATAGAAATGATTTTCATATTGCAGACAACCCTCATGTGTAATGTATTTGATACAAAGACACGGCAAATTATAAAAATAACAGAGGCCAGCATAATTTCAAAAAAGCCAAACATATTTTCTATAGAGAAAACAAAATGTCCATATATTTTTTTCAAATTTCCAGAATTTATCTCTACAACCACTAACAAGAATTTCATGCAGAGAATTTATCTCCTTTAATTACAGACTAACTATACTAAATCATAAATTTCACATGCTCTGTACTGATTTTGTGCATCATCATTATCATATCACCCCATATAATTGTAATGCCCTAATAAAGTTGCACTGTTTTATTTGTTGCAATCATTTAAACTTGATGAAAAAACATTTTGATCAAATGAACCAAAATTGCACTACTTAATTTCCCATCTTGTGCTCACCTGACAAAAACAGTTTTGCCAAGTAATGTTATAAATGGGTTACATATATACGAGGAATCATTTAACAAAAAAAAGGGAATTGGATTAGTGATGACATTTTTGTTGCAAATAAAATGTAATACAAGTTTTTCATGTGTCATCAAATTCTCATTATCCTTAAAATTGCCCAATTTTTTTTTTATTCTCTACTGACCTGGCAGCACTGGTATGTGCTATTTATATCTGAAACAAGTATGTACAGGTAAGCAACCAAAAAATAATGTAAAGTATATAAATACTGACAATTTTATGCTCAATAATAAAATTACTCGATGGTAACTCTTGAAATGTTTATATATTTGTAGCATAATATAATACTTCCTGAAAATTTCCTTAATCTGCTAACATTGAGAAATAAATTATTCTAGGTAATTGTCCTGATGTGTATAAGGATAATGTATCCAACAAGGATTCAATAATAAGTTATTCAACAAGGTATTCAATTAGTTATTCAACAAGGATTCAATAATAAGTTATTCAACAAGGATTCAATGATAAGTTATTCTACAAGGATTGAAGACAGATTTCTCATTTCTAACCTTAACTGGCAAAGTAAGTTTTTCTTAAGTGGATAACCTTAAGTAATATGACCAAGATGTAATAGAAATATTCAAACATTTCTCGTTTGCCATTTTTTAAAATAACCGTATAATTTGCAGCTAGCATGGATACCATTCATATTTCTACCTATCATGCAGACATAGAAAACACCTGTAATAGAAATGATTTTCATATTGCAGACAACCCTCATGTATTTGATACAAAGACACGGCAAATTATAAAAATAACAGAGGCCAGCAGAATTTCAAAACAACCAAACATATTTGCTATAGAGGAAAAAAATGCCCATATATACTTTGCAAATTTCCAGACCTTATCCGCATTTACAACCACTAACAAGAATTTCATGCAGAGAATTTATCTCCTTGAATTACAGACTAACTATACTAAATCATAAATTTCACATGCTCTGTACTGATTTTGTGCATCATCATTATGATATCACCCCATATAATTGTAATGCTCAAATAAAGTTGCACTCTTTTATTTGTTGCAATCATTTGAACTTGACGAAAAAACATTTCGATCAAATGAACCAAAATTGCACTACTTAATTTCCCATCTTGTGCTCACCTGACAAAAACAGTTTTGCCAAGTAATGTTATAAATGGGTTACATATATACGAAGAATCATTTAACAAAAAAAAGCGAATTGGATTAGTGACATTTTTGCTGCCAATAAAATGTAATACAAGTTTTTCATGTGTCATCAAATTCTCATTATTCTTAAAATTGCCCAATTTTTTTTTTATTCTCTACTGACCTGGCAGCACTGGTTTGTGCTAGTTATATCTGAAACAAGTATGTACAGGTAAGCAACCAAAAAATAATGTAAAGTATATAAATACTGACAATTTTATGCTCAATAATAAAATTACTTGATGGTAACTCTTGAAATGTTTATATATTTGTAGCATAATATAATACTTCCTGAAAATTTCCTTCATCTGCTAACATTGAGAAATAAATTATTCTAGGTAATTGTCCTGATGTGTATAAGGATAATGTATCCAACATGGTATTCAATAAGTTATTCAACAAGGATTCAATAATAAGTTATTCAACAAGGACTCAATGATAAGTTATTCAACAAGGATTCAATAATAAGTTATTCAACAAGGATTCAATGATAAGTTATTCAACAAGGATTGAAGACAGATTTCTCATTTCCAACCTTACCTGGCAAAGTAAGTTTTTCTTAAGTGGATAACCTTAAGTAATATGACCAAGATGTAATAGAAATATTCAAACATTTCTTGTTCAAAAATTTTTAAAATAACCGTATCATTTGCAATGGATACCATTCATATTTCTACCTATCATGCAGACATAGAAAACACCTGTAATAGAAATGATTTTCATATTGCAGACAACCCTCATGTGTAATGTATTTGATACAAAGACACGGTAAATTATAAAAATAACAGAGGCCAGCATAATTTCAAAAAAGCCAAACATATTTTCTATAGAGAAAACAAAATGTCCATATATTTTTTTCAAATTTCCAGAATTTATCTCCACAACCACTAACAAGAATTTCATGCAGAGAATTTATCTCCTTTAATTACAGACTAACTATACTAAATCATCAATTTCACATGCTCTGTACTGATTTTGTGCATCATCATTATGATATCACCCCATATAATTGTAATGCTCAAATAAAGTTGCACTCTTTTATTTGTTGCGATCATTTGAACTTGATGAAAAAACATTTCGATCAAATGAACCAAAATTGCACTACTTAATTTCCCATCTTGTGCTCACCTGACAAAAACAGTTTTGCCAAGTAATGTTATAAATGGGTTACATATATACGAGGAATCATTTAACAAAAAAAAGGGAATTGGATTAGTGATGACATTTTTGTTGCAAATAAAATGTAATACAAGTTTTTCATGTGTCATCAAATTCTCATTATCCTTAAAATTGCCCAATTTTTTTTTTATTCTCTACTGACCTGGCAGCACTGGTTTGTGCTAGTTATATCTGAAACAAGTATGTACAGGTAAGCAACCAAAAAATAATGTAAAGTATATAAATACTGACAATTTTATGCTCAATAATAAAATTACTCGATGGTAACTCTTGAAATGTTTATATATTTGTAGCATAATATAATACTTCCTGAAAATTTCCTTCACCTGCTAACATTGAGAAATAAATTATTCTAGGTAATTGTCCTCATTTGTATAAGGATAATGTATCCAACAAGGTATTCAATAAGTTATTCAACAAGGATTCAATAATAAGTTATTCAACAAGGATTCAATAATAAGTTATTCAACAAGGATTCAATGATAAGTTATTCAACAAGGATTGAATAATAAGTTATTCAACAAGGATTGAAGACAGATTTCTCATTTCCAACCTTAACTGGCAAAGTAAGTTTTTCTTAAGTGTATAACCTTAAGTAATATGACCAAGATGTAATAGAAATATTCAAACATTTCTCGTTCGCAAATTTTTAAAATAACCGTATCATTTGCAGATACTATGGATACCATTCATATTTCTACCTGGCATGCAGATACAGAAAACACCTGTAATAGAAATGATTTTCATATTGCAGACAACCCTCATGTGTAATGTATTTGATACAAAGACACGGCAAATTATAAAAATAACAGAGGCCAGCATAATTTCAAAAAAGCCAAACATATTTTCTATAGAGAAAACAAAATGTCCATATATTTTTTTCAAATTTCCAGAATTTATCTCTACAACCACTAACAAGAATTTCATGCAGAGAATTTATCTCCTTTAATTACAGACTAACTATACTAAATCATAAATTTCACATGCTCTGTACTGATTTTGTGCATCATCATTATCATATCACCCCATATAATTGTAATGCCCTAATAAAGTTGCACTGTTTTATTTGTTGCAATCATTTAAACTTGATGAAAAAACATTTTGATCAAATGAACCAAAATTGCACTACTTAATTTCCCATCTTGTGCTCACCTGACAAAAACAGTTTTGCCAAGTAATGTTATAAATGGGTTACATATATACGAGGAATCATTTAACAAAAAAAGGGAATTGGATTAGTGATGACATTTTTGTTGCAAATAAAATGTAATACAAGTTTTTCATGTGTCATCAAATTCTCATTATCCTTAAAATTGCCCAATTTTTTTTTTATTCTCTACTGACCTGGCAGCACTGGTATGTGCTATTTATATCTGAAACAAGTATGTACAGGTAAGCACCCAAAAAATAATGTAAAGTATATAAATACTGACAATTTTATGCTCAATAATAAAATTACTCGATGGTAACTCTTGAAATGTTTATATATTTGTAGCATAATATAATACTTCCTGAAAATTTCCTTAATCTGCTAACATTGAGAAATAAATTATTCTAGGTAATTGTCCTGATGTGTATAAGGATAATGTATCCAACAAGGATTCAATAATAAGTTATTCAACAAGGTATTCAATTAGTTATTCAACAAGGATTCAATAATAAGTTATTCAACAAGGATTCAATGATAAGTTATTCTACAAGGATTGAAGACAGATTTCTCATTTCTAACCTTAACTGGCAAAGTAAGTTTTTCTTAAGTGGATAACCTTAAGTAATATGACCAAGATGTAATAGAAATATTCAAACATTTCTCGTTTGCCATTTTTTAAAATAACCGTATAATTTGCAGCTAGCATGGATACCATTCATATTTCTACCTATCATGCAGACATAGAAAACACCTGTAATAGAAATGATTTTCATATTGCAGACAACCCTCATGTATTTGATACAAAGACACGGCAAATTATAAAAATAACAGAGGCCAGCAGAATTTCAAAACAACCAAACATATTTGCTATAGAGGAAAAAAATGCCCATATATACTTTGCAAATTTCCAGACCTTATCCGCATTTACAACCACTAACAAGAATTTCATGCAGAGAATTTATCTCCTTGAATTACAGACTAACTATACTAAATCATAAATTTCACATGCTCTGTACTGATTTTGTGCATCATCATTATGATATCACCCCATATAATTGTAATGCTCAAATAAAGTTGCACTCTTTTATTTGTTGCAATCATTTGAACTTGATGAAAAAACATTTCGATCAAATGAACCAAAATTGCACTACTTAATTTCCCATCTTGTGCTCACCTGACAAAAACAGTTTTGCCAAGTAATGTTATAAATGGGTTACATATATACGAAGAATCATTTAACAAAAAAAAGCGAATTGGATTAGTGACATTTTTGCTGCCAATAAAATGTAATACAAGTTTTTCATGTGTCATCAAATTCTCATTATTCTTAAAATTGCCCAATTTTTTTTTTATTCTCTACTGACCTGGCAGCACTGGTTTGTGCTAGTTATATCTGAAACAAGTATGTACAGGTAAGCAACCAAAAAATAATGTAAAGTATATAAATACTGACAATTTTATGCTCAATAATAAAATTACTCGATGGTAACTCTTGAAATGTTTATATATTTGTAGCATAATATAATACTTCCTGAAAATTTCCTTAATCTGCTAACATTGAGAAATAAATTATTCTAGGTAATTGTCCTGATGTGTATAAGGATAATGTATCCAACAAGGATTCAATAATAAGTTATTCAACAAGGTATTCAATTAGTTATTCAACAAGGATTCAATAATAAGTTATTCAACAAGGATTCAATGATAAGTTATTCTACAAGGATTGAAGACAGATTTCTCATTTCTAACCTTAACTGGCAAAGTAAGTTTTTCTTAAGTGGATAACCTTAAGTAATATGACCAAGATGTAATAGAAATATTCAAACATTTCTTGTTCAAAAATTTTTAAAATAACCGTATCATTTGCAATGGATACCATTCATATTTCTACCTATCATGCAGACATAGAAAACACCTGTAATAGAAATGATTTTCATATTGCAGACAACCCTCATGTGTAATGTATTTGATACAAAGACACGGCAAATTATAAAAATAACAGAGGCCAGCATAATTTCAAAAAAGCCAAACATATTTTCTATAGAGAAAACAAAATGTCCATATATTTTTTTCAAATTTCCAGAATTTATCTCCACAACCACTAACAAGAATTTCATGCAGAGAATTTATCTCCTTTAATTACAGACTAACTATACTAAATCATCAATTTCACATGCTCTGTACTGATTTTGTGCATCATCATTATGATATCACCCCATATAATTGTAATGCTCAAATAAAGTTGCACTCTTTTATTTGTTGCGATCATTTGAACTTGATGAAAAAACATTTCGATCAAATGAACCAAAATTGCACTACTTAATTTCCCATCTTGTGCTCACCTGACAAAAACAGTTTTGCCAAGTAATGTTATAAATGGGTTACATATATACGAGGAATCATTTAACAAAAAAAAGGGAATTGGATTAGTGATGACATTTTTGTTGCAAATAAAATGTAATACAAGTTTTTCATGTGTCATCAAATTCTCATTATCCTTAAAATTGCCCAATTTTTTTTTTATTCTCTACTGACCTGGCAGCACTGGTTTGTGCTAGTTATATCTGAAACAAGTATGTACAGGTAAGCAACCAAAAAATAAGGTAAAGTATATAAATACTGACAATTTTATGCTCAATAATAAAATTACTCGATGGTAACTCTTGAAATGTTTATATATTTGTAGCATAATATAATACTTCCTGAAAATTTCCTTCACCTGCTAACATTGAGAAATAAATTATTCTAGGTAATTGTCCTCATTTGTATAAGGATAATGTATCCAACAAGGTATTCAATAAGTTATTCAACAAGGATTCAATAATAAGTTATTCAACAAGGATTCAATAATAAGTTATTCAACAAGGATTCAATAATAAGTTATTCAACAAGGATTCAATGATAAGTTATTCAACAAGGATTGAATAATAAGTTATTCAACAAGGATTGAAGACAGATTTCTCATTTCCAACCTTAACTGGCAAAGTAAGTTTTTCTTAAGTGTATAACCTTAAGTAATATGACCAAGATGTAATAGAAATATTCAAACATTTCTCGTTCGCAAATTTTTAAAATAACCGTATCATTTGCAGATACTATGGATACCATTCATATTTCTACCTGGCATGCAGATACAGAAAACACCTGTAATAGAAATGATTTTCATATTGCAGACAACCCTCATGTGTAATGTATTTGATACAAAGACACGGCAAATTATAAAAATAACAGAGGCCAGCATAATTTCAAAAAAGCCAAACATATTTTCTATAGAGAAAACAAAATGTCCATATATTTTTTTCAAATTTCCAGAATTTATCTCTACAACCACTAACAAGAATTTCATGCAGAGAATTTATCTCCTTTAATTACAGACTAACTATACTAAATCATAAATTTCACATGCTCTGTACTGATTTTGTGCATCATCATTATCATATCACCCCATATAATTGTAATGCCCTAATAAAGTTGCACTGTTTTATTTGTTGCAATCATTTAAACTTGATGAAAAAACATTTTGATCAAATGAACCAAAATTGCACTACTTAATTTCCCATCTTGTGCTCACCTGACAAAAACAGTTTTGCCAAGTAATGTTATAAATGGGTTACATATATACGAGGAATCATTTAACAAAAAAAAGGGAATTGGATTAGTGATGACATTTTTGTTGCAAATAAAATGTAATACAAGTTTTTCATGTGTCATCAAATTCTCATTATCCTTAAAATTGCCCAATTTTTTTTTTATTCTCTACTGACCTGGCAGCACTGGTATGTGCTATTTATATCTGAAACAAGTATGTACAGGTAAGCAACCAAAAAATAATGTAAAGTATATAAATACTGACAATTTTATGCTCAATAATAAAATTACTCGATGGTAACTCTTGAAATGTTTATATATTTGTAGCATAATATAATACTTCCTGAAAATTTCCTTAATCTGCTAACATTGAGAAATAAATTATTCTAGGTAATTGTCCTGATGTGTATAAGGATAATGTATCCAACAAGGATTCAATAATAAGTTATTCAACAAGGTATTCAATTAGTTATTCAACAAGGATTCAATAATAAGTTATTCAACAAGGATTCAATGATAAGTTATTCTACAAGGATTCAATGACAAGTTATTCAACAAGGATTGAATAATAGGTTATTCAACAAGGATTGAAGACAGATTTCTCATTTCCAACCTTAACTGGCAAAGTAAGTTTTTCTTAAGTGGATAACCTTAAGTAATATGACCAAGATGTAATAGAAATATTCAAACATTTCTCGTTCGCAAATTTTTAAAATAACCGTATCATTTGCAGATACCATGGATACCATTCATATTTCTACCTGGCATGCAGATACAGAAAACACCTGTAATAGATATGATTTTCATATTGCAGACAATCCTCATGTATTTGATACAAAGACACGGCAAATTATAAAAATAACAGAGGCCAGCAGAATTTCAAAACAACCAAACATATTTTCTATAGAGAAAACAAAATGTCCATATATTTTTTTCAAATTTCCAGAATTTATCTCTACAACCACTAACAAGAATTTCATGCAGAGAATTTATCTCCTTGAATTACAGACTAACTATACTAAATCATAAATTTCACATGCTCTGTACTGATTTTGTGCATCATCATTATGATATCACCCCATATAATTGTAATGCCCTAATAAAGTTGCACTCTTTTATTTGTTGCAATCATTTGAACTTGACGAAAAAACATTTCGATCAAATGAACCAAAATTGCACCTGACAAAAACAGTTTTGCCAAGTAATGTTATAAATGGGTTACATATATACGAGGAATCATTTAACAAAAAAAAAGCGAATTGGATTAGTGACATTTTTGCTGCCAATAAAATGTAATACAAGTTTTGCATGTGTCATCAAGTTCCCATTTTCTTTAAAATTGCCCAATTTTTTTTTTTTTATATTCTCTTCTGACCCGGCAGCACTGGTTTGTGCTAGTCATATCTGAAACAGGTATGTACATGTAAGCAACCAAAAAATAATGTAAAATATATAAATGCTGTCAATTTTATGCTCAATAATGAAATTACTTGATAGTAAATCTCTTGAAATGTTTATATTATTTGTAGCATAATATTAATAATTTTGTCTTTTCTGTAACTCACCTGCTAAAATTGAAAAATAACTTATTCTATGTAATTCTCCTGATGATATAAGGATAATGTATTCAACAAGGATTAAAAACAGACTTCTCATCTCAAACCTTACCTGAGAAAGTAACTTTTTCTTAAGTAGATAACCTTAAGTAATACGATCAAGATGTAATAGAAATATTCAATCATTTCTCGTTTGCCATTTTTTAAAATAACCGTATAATTTGCAGCTAGCATGGATACCATTCATATTTCTACCTATCATGCAGACATAGAAAACACCTGTAATAGAAATGATTTTCATATTGCAGACAACCCTCATGTATTTGATACAAAGACACGGCAAATTATAAAAATAACAGAGACCAGCAGAACTTCAAAACAACCAAACATATTTGCTATAGAGGAAAAAAATGCCCATATATACTTTGCGAATTTCCAGACCTTATCCGCATTTACAACCACTAACAAGAATTTCATGCAGAGAATTTATCTCCTTGAATTACAGACTAACTATACTAAATCCTAAATTTCACATGCTCTGTACTGATTTTGTGCATCATCATTATGATATCACCCCATATAATTGTAATGCCCTAATAATGTTGCACTCTTTTATTTGTTGCAATCATTTGAACTTGACGAAAAAACATTTCGATCAAATGAACCAAAATTGCACTACTTAATTTCCCATCTTGTGCTCACCTGACAAAAACAGTTTTGCCAAGTAATGTTATAAATGGGTTACATATATACGAGGAATCATTTAACAAAAAAAAGGGAATTGGATTAGTGATGACATTTTTGTTGCAAATAAAATGTAATACAAGTTTTTCATGTGTCATCAAATTCTCATTATCCTTAAAATTGCCCAATTTTTTTTTTATTCTCTACTGACCTGGCAGCACTGGTATGTGCTATTTATATCTGAAACAAGTATGTACAGGTAAGCAACCAAAAAATAATGTAAAGTATATAAATACTGACAATTTTATGCTCAATAATAAAATTACTCGATGGTAACTCTTGAAATGTTTATATATTTGTAGCATAATATAATACTTCCTGAAAATTTCCTTCATCTGCTAACATTGAGAAATAAATTATTCTAGGTAATTGTCCTGATGTGTATAAGGATAATGTATCCAACAAGGATTCAATAATAAGTTATTCAACAAGGTATTCAATGACAAGTTATTCAACAAGGATTGAATAATAGGTTATTCAACAAGGATTGAAGACAGATTTCTCAATTTCCAACCTTAACTGGCAAAGTAAGTTTTTCTTAAGTGGATAACCTTAAGTAATATGACCAAGATGTAATAGAAATATTCAAACATTTCTCGTTCGCAAATTTTTAAAATAACCGTATCATTTGCAGATACCATGGATACCATTCATATTTCTACCTATCATGCAGACATAGAAAACACCTGTAATAGAAATGATTTTCATATTGCAGACAACCCTCATGTATTTGATACAAAGACACGGCAAATTATAAAAATAACAGAGGCCAGCAGAATTTCAAAACAACCAAACATATTTTCTATAGAGAAAACAAAATGTCCATATATTTTTTTCAAATTTCCAGAATTTATCTCTACAACCACTAACAAGAATTTCATGCAGAGAATTTATCTCCTTGAATTACAGACTAACTATACTAAATCATAAATTTCACATGCTCTGTACTGATTTTGTGCATCATCATTATGATATCACCCCATATAATTTTAATGCCCTAATAAAGTTGCACTCTTTCATTTGTTGCAATCATTTGAACTTGACGAAAAAACATTTCAATCAAATGAACCAAAATTGCACTACTTAATTTCCCATCTTGTGCTCACCTGACAAAAACAGTTTTGCCAAGTAATGTTATAAATGGGTTACATATATACGAGGAATCATTTAACAAAAAAAAGCGAATTGGATTAGTGACATTTTTGTTGCAAATAAAATGTAATACAAGTTTTTCATGTGTCATCAAATTCTCATTATCCTTAAAATTGCCCAATTTTTTTTTTTTTTATTCTCTACTGACCTGGCAGCACTGGTATGTGCTATTTATATCTGAAACAAGTATGTACAGGTAAGCAACCAAAAAATAATGTAAAGTATATAAATACTGACAATTTTATGCTCAATAATAAAATTACTCGATGGTAACTCTTGAAATGTTTATATATTTGTAGCATAATATAATACTTCCTGAAAATTTCCTTCACCTGCTAACATTGAGAAATAAATTATTCTAGGTAATTGTCCTCATGTGTATAAGAATAATGTATCCAACAAGGTATTCAATAATAAGTTATTCAACAAGGTATTCAATTAGTTATTCAACAAGGATTCAATAATAAGTTATTCAACAAGGATTGAATAATAAGTTATTCAACAAGGATTCAATGATAAGTTATTCAACAAGGATTGAATAATAAGTTATTCAACAAGGATTGAAGACAGATTTCTCATTTCCAACCTTAACTGGCAAAGTAAGTTTTTCTTAAGTGTATAACCTTAAGTAATATGACCAAGATGTAATAGAAATATTCAAACATTTCTCGTTCGCAAATTTTTAAAATAACCGTATCATTTGCAGATACTATGGATAGCATTCATATTTCTACCTGGCATGCAGATACAGAAAACACCTGTAATAGAAATGATTTTCATATTGCAGACAACCCTCATGTATTTGATATAAAGACACAGCAAATGATAAAAATAACAGAGGCCAGCATAATTTCAAAAAAGCCAAACATATTTTCTATAGAGAAAACAAAATGTCCATATATTTTTTTCAAATTTCCAGAATTTATCTCTACAACCACTAACAAGAATTTCATGCAGAGAATTTATCTCCTTTAATTACAGACTAACTATACTAAATCATAAATTTCACATGGTCTGTACTGATTTTGTGCATCATCATTATCATATCACCCCATATAATTGTAATGCCCTAATAAAGTTGCACTGTTTTATTTGTTGCAATCATTTAAACTTGATGAAAAAACATTTTGATCAAATGAACCAAAATTGCACTACTTAATTTCCCATCTTGTGCTCACCTGACAAAAACAGTTTTGCCAAGTAATGTTATAAATGGGTTACATATATACGAGGAATCATTTAACAAAAAAAAAGCGAATTGGATTAGTGACATTTTTGCTGCCAATAAAATGTAATACAAGTTTTGCATGTGTCATCAAGTTCCCATTTTCTTTAAAATTGCCCAATTTTTTTTTTTTTATATTCTCTTCTGACCCGGCAGCACTGGTTTGTGCTAGTCATATCTGAAACAGGTATGTACATGTAAGCAACCAAAAAATAATGTAAAATATATAAATGCTGTCAATTTTATGCTCAATAATGAAATTACTTGATAGTAAATCTCTTGAAATGTTTATATTATTTGTAGCATAATATTAATAATTTTGTCTTTTCTGTAACTCACCTGCTAAAATTGAAAAATAACTTATTCTATGTAATTCTCCTGATGATATAAGGATAATGTATTCAACAAGGATTAAAAACAGACTTCTCATCTCAAACCTTACCTGAGAAAGTAACTTTTTCTTAAGTAGATAACCTTAAGTAATACGATCAAGATGTAATAGAAATATTCAATCATTTCTCGTTTGCCATTTTTTAAAATAACCGTATAATTTGCAGCTAGCATGGATACCATTCATATTTCTACCTATCATGCAGACATAGAAAACACCTGTAATAGAAATGATTTTCATATTGCAGACAACCCTCATGTATTTGATACAAAGACACGGCAAATTATAAAAATAACAGAGACCAGCAGAACTTCAAAACAACCAAACATATTTGCTATAGAGGAAAAAAATGCCCATATATACTTTGCGAATTTCCAGACCTTATCCGCATTTACAACCACTAACAAGAATTTCATGCAGAGAATTTATCTCCTTGAATTACAGACTAACTATACTAAATCATAAATTTCACATGCTCTGTACTGATTTTGTGCATCATCATTATGATATCACCCCATATAATTGTAATGCCCTAATAATGTTGCACTCTTTTATTTGTTGCAATCATTTGAACTTGACGAAAAAACATTTCGATCAAATGAACCAAAATTGCACTACTTAATTTCCCATCTTGTGCTCACCTGACAAAAACAGTTTTGCCAAGTAATGTTATAAATGGGTTACATATATACGAGGAATCATTTAACAAAAAAAAGGGAATTGGATTAGTGATGACATTTTTGTTGCAAATAAAATGTAATACAAGTTTTTCATGTGTCATCAAATTCTCATTATCCTTAAAATTGCCCAATTTTTTTTTTATTCTCTACTGACCTGGCAGCACTGGTATGTGCTATTTATATCTGAAACAAGTATGTACAGGTAAGCAACCAAAAAATAATGTAAAGTATATAAATACTGACAATTTTATGCTCAATAATAAAATTACTCGATGGTAACTCTTGAAATGTTTATATATTTGTAGCATAATATAATACTTCCTGAAAATTTCCTTCACCTGCTAACATTGAGAAATAAATTATTCTAGGTAATTGTCCTCATGTGTATAAGGATAATGTATCCAACAAGGTATTCAATAATAAGTTATTCAACAAGGATTCAATAATAAGTTATTCAACAAGGTATTCAATAATAAGTTATTCAACAAGGATTCAATGATAAGTTATTCAACAGGATTGAAGACAGATTTCTCATTTCCAACCTTAACTGGCAAAGTAAGTTTTTCTTAAGTGGATAACCTTAAGTAATATGACCAAGATGTAATAGAAATATTCAAACATTTCTTGTTCGCAAATTTTTAAAATAACCGTATCATTTGCAGATAGCATGGATACCATTCATATTTCTACCTGGCATGCAGATACAGAAAACATTTGTAATAGATATGATTTTCATATTGCAGACAACCCTCATGTATTTGATATAAAGACACAGCAAATGATAAAAATAACAGAGGCCAGCATAATTTCAAAAAAGCCAAACATATTTTCTATAGAGAAAACAAAATGTCCATATATTTTTTTCAAATTTCCAGAATTTATCTCTACAACCACTAACAAGAATTTCATGCAGAGAATTTATCTCCTTGAATTACAGACTAACTATACTAAATCTTTTATATTATATTATATTATATTATATTATATTATATTATATTATATTATATTATATTATATTATATTAAAATAAATATTTTAATACAATTCATTTAATTCAGTAAAAAATAAATAATAGATTGAAGAAATAAAAAATAAATAAATTTAATACAAATATATAAAATGTACTGAAGATGTTGTTGCATGGTGCTTGTAGCAATAAGGATTGCTAAAATCTTGCAGTCCACCACGCCCCATATATATGCCATATTCAACTATTGCCTTGGGGTTTTCCCCCTTTTTTTGGTGTAAGTTGTACGATAACCCAAATTTGAATACATACAACAAATAAAACACTGTAATCGTGTTTGATGGTGCCTGTGTAGCAATAATTTTTAACTCCATTAAAAAACTAATTTCAGAAAGAGTTGGAAGAATACAACTAAGAGACAGTGTCAAAATATTTATTTAAAATTATAATAGCAGTGAAGATTTATTACAATTAATTCATAGATTTTACACGATACCTGTAGCAAAAAGTTGGAACTTGCTTGAAAAATAGTTTTAAGCAAGTGTTCAATTAGTGCTTTTATTTTCCCCCTTTAGTGTTCACCTGGCAAAATATGATTGTCCAAGTAATATTATACAGGGGTTTGTATGGAAAAACATGAGCATTGGAAAGCAGCCAACATCCAGTACAAATATTTTAATACAATTCATTTAATTCAGTAAAAAATAAAGAATAGATTGAAGAGATAAAAAATAAATAAATTTAATACAAATATATAAAATGTACTGAAGATGATGTTGCATGGTGCTTGTAGCAATAAGGATTGCTAAAATCTTGCAGTCCACCATGCCCCATATACGTTTGATTAGCAAAAGGTGTGATGGCTGTTTCTCATGAGCAGAAAATTACTGTGGTGCGACAGAAATGATCAAAGGATCTGATGACCTTTTGGCAGAGGAAGAGTATCAACAGCACGGAGGCAACTACCATGGTATTCCCCCCCCCCCCAGTTTTGTGTTGACCTGGTAAAATTAACTTGTTCAGATAACGTACATAATGGGGTATATGTATGAAAACAACTTATAGTAGAAATATTCTATTGTAAGTTGAACGATAGTTCAATTTAAAGACATACAACGAATAAAACATTCTAATCGATCAAAGATTTGAAAATGTTAATTAAAAATTGAGTAATAACTTGGCATTTGCTTAAAAACGTTTTCACCCTTTGTAAGCGTGTGAAAAAAGTATACTTCCCAACCCACCTCCTTCTTACACTACTTAAATACTCATTTCAGAAGTGCATATCACACTACTGTACTTTGGGCTTGGCATTATATGATTCCAATATATTCACATATTCAATAAAATAAAAATTGCTTAATTTATTGGTATTCTCAAAACAACAATAAATAATAAACTGAGAAATTTGAAAGGAAAAATGTCCCACAAAAGCGTTAAACAAGTGTTCAACTATTGCCTTGGGGTTTTCCCCCTTTTTTTGGTGTAAGTTGTACGATAACCCAAATTTGAATACATACAACAAATAAAACACTGTAATCGTGTTTGATGGTGCCTGTATAGCAATAATTTTTAACTCCATTAAAAAACTAATTTCAGAAAGAGTTGGAAGAATACAACTAAGAGACAGTGTCAAAATATTTATTTAAAATTATAATAGCAGTGAAGATTTATTACAATTAATTCATAGATTTTACACGATACCTGTAGCAAAAAGTTGGAACTTGCATGAAAAATAGTTTTAAGCAAGTGTTCAATTAGTGCTTTTATTTTCCCCCTTTAGTGCTCACCTGGCAAAATATGTTTGTCCAGGTAATATTATACAGGGGTTTGTATGGAAAAACATGAGCACGTTGGAAAGCAGCCAACATCCAGTACAAATATTTTAGTACAATTCATTTAGTACGAAGCTGTCCTCTGTTTTGCACGACGTCATACCCTTTGTTCGAAAAAAGCGTGTTTGTACATCACACCCTCTATGGTTCACGGATAGCGTGCGGAACCTTTATCTTGAAAAGAAAAGAGCATTCAGAGAGTATAAAAGTGGACGAGGTGACCTATCATTGTTTACTGATAAAAGAAGACTGTTGAAGAAAGCGATAAGGGATAGTAAAAAGCAAGTTGAATCTAGGTTGGCAGATAACATTGGCTCTGACCCAAAATCATTTTTTCGATACGTCAATAATGGATGTAAGGGGACAGTTGGCCCCCTCTCGATAGGAGGCTCAAAAGTAGAGAGCAATGTAGGCATGTGTAGTGCTTTCAATGACTTTTTCGCGTCGGTTTTTAATGGAGATAATGATATTCGATATACGGGTGTTGCATGGGGTAATAAAACGCTCAACGATATTCAAGTGGAAGACGTGGAGGTCCTAAATCTTCTAAGAAATGTATGTGCAAGCAAAGCACCAGGACCAGATGATATCTATCCCAGGGTTCTCAGGGAAGGTGCTAATGAATTGTTGGGGCCAGTCGCACAGATATACAGGAGTAGTGTTGCTGAGGGTATCGTCCCGAGAGATTGGAAACTGGCTAACGTTGTTCCGATATTTAAGAAGGGTAGTAGAGAAGTGGTGTCTAATTATCGTCCAGTGAGTTTGACGAGCTCCCTCTCGAAAATTTTGGAAATTATCATCAAAAGGCAGTTTGTGAAGTGGATAGACGAGAATAATGTATTGTCGGATAATCAGCATGGGTTCAGGAAGGGGAAGTCATGTGTAACTAACCTCCTTTGCTTCTATGATTACGTGACTAAGGCTTTGGGTAAGAGCAAAAATGTCGACGTTGTTTACCTTGATTTCCAGAAGGCATTCGATCGGGTCCAACATGGCAAACTCTTGAAGCGTTTACACGAGATTGGAATAGGGGGCAACTTGCTGAATTGGATAGAATCGTGGTTAAGAGATAGGTCGCAACGAGTTATGGTGAACGGGGAATTCTCTGGTTGGACAGACGTCACAAGTGGAGTTCCTCAGGGAAGTGTCCTTGGCCCCATACTTTTTTCAATTTTTATCGACAAACTCGATCAGGGTATCGATGGAATTACTAGCAAATTCGCAGATGATGTGAAGCTAATGGGGGTAATCGGAAATGAAAGCGATAGGGAGTTGCTCCAGACCAACTTAAACAAGATTGCAGCATGGGCAAATGAATGGAGCATGACGTTTAGCGTAGATAAGTGCATGGTCGCTCATTTTGGTTCGAACAACCCACGGTTCTCTTACGAGTTGAATGGTGCCACTATCCCGGATGCAACTAGAGTCACCGATTTGGGAATTCTCATTGACGAGCGACTTAAGTTTTCTGAACATTGTTCAGCGGTTGTCAAAAAATCGAATAGAATGCTTGGTCTCATTTTCAAAAAGGTCTCTTCGCGTTCTCCTAAAGTCATTCTTCCGCTTTTTCGAGGCTTAGTTCGTCCTGGACTGGAGTATGCTGTAAGGTTTTGGAGACCATACCTACAGAGGGACATAGACTTGGTTGAAGGGGTGCAGAGAAGAGCTACGCGTGTCCTTATTGGCACACAGGGCTTGAGTTATGAAGAAAGACTTCATTTTTTGAATATGTTTACATTGGATGAACGCAGGTGTCGAGGAGATATGATCGAAGTGTTCAAAATTTTCAATGGGATGGATAGGATGGACCATGAACTTTTAGTACACCGCCAATCGACTGCTTTTACAAGGGGACACCAGTATCGATTGGTGAGGGACAATGCAAGGTTATGGTGTCGCAGGGAATTTTTCTCCAATAGGGTTGTTAATAAATGGAATAGCTTACCCCCGGAGGTAGTAAATTGTAACACAATTGACACGTTTAAAAAGAAATACGATAAACATGTTGGGGTAAATCGAGAAGCTATCCATTCTTAGAATAAGACAACCATAAGTATTCTTTATGGGCATTGTATAATATTTTATCATGTGTATATATTGTTTGTAATTTGTGTTAATTGCATTTTTAATTGGGTTGCTGTATTTTTGAAACATATGACAACCATATTTTTATGGGCATCTTTTTATCAGCCACCTCGTTGGGCATTTTGCCTGTTGTGGCGTTGTATTTGTATTTGTATTTGTATTTGTATTTAATTCAGTAAAAAATAAATAATAGATTGAAGAGATAAAAAATAAATAAATTTAATACAAATATATAAAATGTACTGAAGATGATGTTGCATGGTGCTTGTAGCAATAAGGATTGCTAAAATCTTGCAGTCCACCACGCCCCATATATATGCCATATTCAACTATTGCCTTGGGGTTTTCCCCCTTTTTTTGGTGTAAGTTGTACGATAACCCAAATTTGAATACATACAACAAATAAAACACTGTAATCGTGTTTGATGGTGCCTGTGTAGCAATAATTTTTAACTCCATTAAAAAACTAATTTCAGAAAGAGTTGGAAGAATACAACTAAGAGACAGTGTCAAAATATTTATTTAAAATTATAATAGCAGTGAAGATTTATTACAATTAATTCATACATTTTACACGATACCTGTAGCAAAAAGTTGGAACTTGCTTGAAAAATAGTTTTAAGCAAGTGTTAAATTAGTGCTTTTATTTTCCCCCTTTAGTGTTCACCTGGCAAAATATGATTGTCCAGGTAATATTATACAGGGGTTTGTATGGAAAAACATGAGCATTGGAAAGCAGCCAACATCCAGTACAAATATTTTAATACAATTCATTTAATTCAGTAAAAAATAAATAATAGATTGAAGAGATAAAAAATAAATAAATTTAATACAAATATATAAAATGTACTGAAGATGATGTTGCATGGTGCTTGTAGCAATAAGGATTGCTAAAATCTTGCAGTCCACCACGCCCCATATATATGCCATATTCAACTATTGCCTTGGGGTTTTCCCCCTTTTTTTGGTGTAAGTTGTACGATAACCCAAATTTGAATACATACAACAAATAAAACACTGTAATCGTGTTTGATGGTGCCTGTGTAGCAATAATTTTTAACTCCATTAAAAAACTAATTTCAGAAAGAGTTGGAAGAATACAACTAAGAGACAGTGTCAAAATATTTATTTAAAATTATAATAGCAGTGAAGATTTATTACAATTAATTCATAGATTTTACACGATACCTGTAGCAAAAAGTTGGAACTTGCTTGAAAAATAGTTTTAAGCAAGTGTTCAATTAGTGCTTTTATTTTCCCCCTTTAGTGTTCACCTGGCAAAATATGATTGTCCAGGTAATATTATACAGGGGTTTGTATGGAAAAACATGAGCATTGGAAAGCAGCCAACATCCAGTACAAATATTTTAATACAATTCATATATATTCAGTATTAGCAAACAATTTACAGCAGGGGTTGGCAATTTTTTCTGGCTGCGGGTCAAAATCAAGCAAAATGTGTGTATTAAGATGTGCATTAAGATGATCGTATATACCCCAATATAATTATACTTTATTTTCTAAACTCAATTTGGTTACTTGAAATTATGAAATGAGTCATAGGTTGCCGAGGCCTGATCTGCAGTCAAGACTTTTTCCTGAGTGTTCCCAGTAATTTTTATTATTTTGCTTTGGGCCTAACTTTTTTAGAATTAAGTTAATAAAATTGTTAGCTATTTTACTAATAAGTGTAAACTGCATTTTGTGTGTTAATAGTTTTTAGGAGAATTTTTTCCATTCATTCCAAATATATGGTGATTAAAAAAAGATAGGAAAAACTTTAAGAGATAGTACACACCAATACAAATACAAAGCCACAACAGGCAAAATGCCCAACAAGGTAGTTGAGAAAAAGATGCCCGTAACAAATATGGATGCCATAATACAGCAACACAATTAAAAATGCAATTACAAACAATATATATACATGATGAAATATTATACAATGCCCATAAATAATATTTATGGTTGTCTAATTCTTAGTATGGATAGCTTCTCGATTTACCCAAACATGTTTATCGTATTTCTTTTTAAATGTGTCAATTGTGTCCGGGGGTAAGTTATTCCAGAGTTCCCAGCGACCTGGAAAGTCTGAGAATTAGGAAAAGTGAGGGAATCAGAAAACAGTCAGGGGAAATGTGAAATATTTGTCAAAAGTCATGGAAAATCTGAGGGGGGAAAATCAAAGATGTTAAATCTACATTCAAGTGGTTTATCATCACTTTTTTCTATAAAAGATGATTATTTTTTAGATCCCCTGGTTGAGAAAAAAATCCCTTATCAGCATTTTCCTCTAGATCCCCTACTGAGAGAAATGTCTTATCCGTTGAAGGATGAGATTTTACATACTGGAAAACAATGTTGGCCCAAAGTCACAGAATCCTCTGAGTAAATAGTTGAAGGAATCTAAAGAGAAGAGACCCTCCTTTCCATTGTTGAAAACAAAGCCAATACCAGCTCTAACTTATTTTCTATATCTTTTGAAAAAGCAGTTCTTTCCTCCTCATTATATGGTGAAGCAATGAATTGGGGGCCAAGGACACTTCCTTGAGGAACTCTACTTGTGATGCCTGTCCAACCAGGATATTCCCTGTTAGCCATACCTCGTTGTGACCTATCTCTAAACCACGATTCTATTCGATTCATCAAGTTGTTCCAATCTCAATCTCTGTGTGAACGCTTCAAGAGTTTACCATGTTGGACCCGATCTAATGCCTTCTGGAAATCAAGGTAAACAACATCTACATTTTTGCCCTTACACAAAGCGCTTTAGTCACATGATCATAAAAGCAAAGGAGGTTAGTCACACATGACTTCTCCCTTCCCGAACCCATGCTGATTAAACGACAATACAGTCCCCCCCCCCCGTATTCGCGGGTTTTTTTTTCCTTCATTGGATTTTTTATTTTTTGCAACACAGAAATCGTCATTCATGTGTTTTGTTTACAAAATTTGAGTTGTGCATGTTTAGGATGGCTCGCTAATGACATTACTGTCATCACTATAGCCGTGACAGCTCCCAAGAGAGAAATAGTCACCTCGGGGTGGTCACTCTTTGGCCACAATGTGTGCTAAAGGACAACCATTTCTACAGAGCCAACTGAAGAGACTATAAAAGACAATGTCACTTTAGCGAAACAGGTGGAGAAAGGTTCTATGATATTTATATAGAAGTCGAACAGCTAATTAATAGCAATTCAGAGGTATTGACTGTGGAGGAATTAATGCAGTTGACTGTTCCTGAAACTGAAGCGGTACCAGATGATAAAGATCAAGATAAAGAAGTAGAAGACAAGTTTTCACCATATGTGTAACACAGCGGAAGGGCTTTGCACGTTCAAATCTGCAATAGATTGTTTTCATGACATAGATCCCTCTATGATATGCTCTTCACATGTAGAAAAATTCTCAGAGGAAGCCTTGTCATACATCATATTCCAACATACTTGATGATATGAAGAAACAGCAAACAGAAATCACAATATTTTTTCAGAAAACATCAACAATCTCTCTCTCTCTCTCTCTCCTTGCATCCTTTTTTATGTTCCCTTATACCTTTGCGTTTTTCTGCTCTTCTCATGCTGTTCAATAAACGAGATATACAAGAAAAAAAACTATGGTTTCGGTTATTCGCGGATTTCCCGTATTCGCGGTCACCCCCGGAACGTAACCCCCGCGAATACGGGGGGCCGACTGTACATTATTCTCATCTATTCATTCACAAACTGCCTTTTGATAATAATTTCCAAAATTTTCAACAGGGAGCTTGTCAAACTCACTGGATGATAATTGGACACAGTCTCTCCACTGCCCTTTTTTAAATATCAGAACAGCATTAACAAGTTTCCAATCCTTTGGGACAATACCCTCACCAACACTAACTCCTGCAAATCTGCGCGACTGGCCCTAACAATTCATTAGCACATTCCCAGAGGACCCTATGATAGATATCTCCTGGTGCTTTGCTTACACATGTATCTTTTAGACGATTTAGGACCTCTACGTCTTCCACTTGAATATCGTTGAGGATTTTATTACCCCATGTGCCACCTGTATATTGAATATCATTATCTCCATTAAAATCTGATGTGACCCATGCCTACATTGCTCTCTACCCTAGACATTCCCACATTCCCATTCAGAGGGGGGGGGGCAACTATCCCCTTACATCTGTTACTGACATATCTAAAAAATGATTTTGGGCCAGAGTCGATGTTATCTGCCAACCTAGATTCACCTTCCTTTTTACTATCCCTTATCACTTTCTTCCAGTACCCCTAGTGACTTCTGATACATGCTGATATATATACAAAAAATTTTCGAGCACCAACTTAAAGTCTCATACTGATCTCAAGCTGAAAGGTTCTCCCAATCTATACCCAGGTAATTGAAATCCCCAAGTATGACAACCCTCTTTGCTTATACATGTAGAAAATTTCATTATGAAATTTGGCAATGTAGTTTGGATCCCTATTCAGTGGATTGTCACAAACCCCAACAATAAGTTTATGATGTCTTTTGTTTCCAAGCTGAACCCATATATAGTGTCAATATCACTTCTCTGCACGTTACACTCTCTAGCATTCAAACATGATTTCACGTATATCAACACTCCACCCCCTTTCCTATCAGATCTATTTCTCAAAAAAGTATCGTATCCTGAGATGTGTAAGAAAGATTCATCCCCATCGTTTGCCCAAGATTCTGTAATGGCTATAAGATCCAGGCCCTCCACAACTATCCAGTGAAGTAATTCCAGAGTGCAACCGTTCTAACAGTTGTAACGTACAGGATAGTGGCACACTTTGGTGATACGGAATAGGCAACTGCCTGTGGGTGAAATGCTCACCGTATATTTGTGCTGCCTCTGTGGTACTTCCATTTGCAGCTCCGTTAATGAAATGCATGTCTTTTTCTTAGCCACTCTTTCAGTCATTCACATGCTTGCACACTGTTGTGGTCACTCACATACACACATTCTAGGTCACTCTTTTGGTCAGTCTCACGCTTTCACATACTTTTGATCATTTATACCAGTAATTCTCAACCTTTTTTGACTAGAGGAGCCCTTTTTAGTAAAACAATTCTATGGCGGAGCCCCGTAGACCCATTTCTTAATTATTCATCAACGTTACTGATTTATTTTTTGCTATTTAAAAATATTTATAATTATTATTTTTAATTTTACGTTTTTTTATTTTTCTCTCAAGCGGCCATTGAGCCCCTGGAGAGTGCACAAGGAGCCCCGGTTGAAAACCGCTGATTTATACATTTACACATGCTCTATATCACTCTTTTTAGCCCGCTAAGCCAACCTGTAAATATGCCGCTGACGTTTTTGTAGCTCTCAGTTGAATTGGTAATATATACTCAAGTCGTGTGTGGACAAATATAATATGCATAACTTATTATTATATTATGATAACTGTTACAAAAACTTCTGTATGTTCATCTCATATTTTTGTTGTGCATAAAAAATATGTACATTTTAACATTTTACAGGCCGAATTCAGATTTGTTTTCATTGCTTTTAGCCTTCTGATCTTCTTTAGGGATAATATCTGAGAAATTCACGAGGAAAAAATATTTCCTGTATGTTTTTGTATTCGTCTTTGTCCGTCAAACAAAATTAGAATAAAAATTAGATAGTTTTTCTATCTGAAATGGGTGATTTTAGGAAAATATATCAATCATAATAGTGCTATAATAAATGAAATTTTTGTTTTCGAAATTAACACTGAATTTATGTATTGACATAGCACTAAACCAACACCTCTGTTGATATATGTAAAAACCATTTTTTCCAGGCTTTAGCAAATTTTGAACAATTTCAACTATACCTGGCAATCTTGTGATCATTTGTCATTGTTTTTTGGCAACAATTTATAATATCACAAATTTTCCCATATTTCTAATCCTGAGAGGAATTTTCCGGATTTTTCAATTTTTTTCTTGCTTTGTATTCTAAACATTATCTTCATACCAAATTTCATGTGTCTAGGGCTGCTAGAAGTGCCTAGGATTTTCGATGATCGGTGAATGAGTCAGTCAGTCAGTGAAATTAAAAGGTTTAATTGAATTTGTAAAATTCTCTAGATATATGCCAAGTTTGAAGTCTCTGAGCAGCTCAATGCAGAGATATGAAGGTCTCAAACGTGCCTAAGTTGCTTCCAGAAAAGGGTGTTACGGCCGTGCTTGTTTTGTTAGACTTGGCGAGGGCACTACCATGCCCCCTAGATAGGCATGATTACTCCAAAGTAGGTCAGCCAAGAATGTGACACCCAGGTATTTAAATTGAGGAACTTGGGATATAGTTACGTTATTGATCATGTATGAGAATTCGAGTGGGAGAGATTTACGAGTAGCTCTCACGAAAACTGTCGTTAAGATGTTGATAGGCATATGCTAAAATGAGCACCAGTCTGAGATAGAAACTAGATTACGTTGTGTAATTTCTTGATCGGGGGACTTGTGAATTTTTTACGTGCACAGTCATAAGCAAAAAATATTATGATATGCAGTTGATGGTTTCAGGGGAGATTATTTATATACATTAAAAACAATAAAGGCAGACCTGTAACCAGAAATTTCATTCGGGGGAGGGACCAAAGTGATAGAACAATAGATTTGGCCATCTTTTTCCCTTTTTTCGGTCATTTTCTCACATTTTGGGGGATGACCAGACCCCCCCCCCCCTACAGACTTGAATAAAGGTGAAAGGACTGCTTCCTGAGGAGTACCTGACTGAATTTACAGAGGCAAATGAGGGGTCTTGATCTTCAAAACATACAAACCATTTTTTTCGGAAAGCTAACCATTTGGGCAATTGTACATTCAGACCAAGATTTAAAAGTTTAAGGAGAAGTCTGTTGTGAGGAAGCTATCCATACTTTATCGTAGGCTTCAGAAAAATCCAAGATGATGATATCAGTTTGTAACTTGCTATCGATGGCTTTGGAAAGGGACAGTTGGGATGTAGTAGAAAGGGATTGTCTGGAGCCATGTTGGTTGGGAAAGAAAAGTCAATGGAGTCTAAATGGGTGCGGATTTCGTTTGCTATAATATGTTCTAATATCTCACAACAGGATGTAGTAATAGATATTGGTCTGAAGTTAAAGGGGTCAAAGAGTGGACCAGATTTGTAGAAGGGAATAATTTTATTGATTTTCCAATCAGTTGGGAGGTTAGTGGTACTTAGCCCCGTAAGATGTTAAATAAGATTAAAAGGTAAGGAAGAAATTCGTAATTAGACACAGACTTATTTAACCAAGATTCTGTGACTCCAAGAAAGTGGGTGTATGAGCAAGCAAAATGGATTCAAAGTAGGGACGCTGGAAGTCAAAAATGATTGGTGTTGCTCAAAGTATGAGTGTCATTTCTCTGTACAGGCTACAATATTTACATATATTTTCCACTGACCATATGTCCTTTTTTAAAACTAGAGTGTCTCGTTTTTTCTTTCGAATCTATTTGATTTCAACGATGACCTGTTCTCCAACCTATGTACTTTTGCAGTAGTGGTAAGATTTTTACCACAGTAAAATGTAACAAACCTATGCAGGAGGGGGCATAGGGGTACCATGTCTGCCCCAAGACCAGTACCGTCTTAATGCATGGGCCCGGGGCCTCACAAAAATGAGACCCAGTTAAAATTTTCGAGAATTTGCCAGGTGGGATCTCAGAAAAATTACTTGGCCGGGGGCCCATGACGCTCTAAAGATGGTCCTGCCCAAGACAATCAAAAATAAAATTATTTTTTTCAATAAATTAAAATATTGAAAGAAAATACCTTTTTATATGCTATATTTTTCAATTTCTGTTAATTTAAAATGTCTCTGGGATTCCCTGTGCCCAGAGCCATCTTAAGAGCATCGTGTGCCCCCGGACCAAGTGATTTTTTTGAGGCCCTATCAAACAAATTTTCGAAAATTTCAACCATATCTCATTTTTCTGAGGCTCTTTTTCTCCTGAGGCCCCCAGGCCGCGCCCGGGTGGGCTCATGCCTTAAGACGGCACTGCCTGGCCCCCCTCATAATATTCACATAAAACTGTGAAATTCTATTATAAACTGATAAAGTGGTGGTTTTGATCATCAGTTCTTTAAAACCGTGCTAACAGGGCCATCTTAAGAGCACCATGGGCCCCCGGGCCAAGTGGTTTTTCTGAGGCCCTACCAGGTAAATTATAGAAAATTTCAAACAAATCACATTTTTGTGAAGCCCCTCTTCTCTCGAGGCCCCCGGGCCGTGCGTTAAGACGGCACTGCATGGTAATGCGTATTCTGAAATTGAATAATTCTATCATATGTATTTTACAGTTTTTTTGGATTGGATTGGATTGTTGATGATTTTGTTGGATTCGCGTTTCAAGTTCTCCAATAATTTAAATTGACAACCATCACCACAGAGTGGAGCATTTGAGTATAGTGTTTCAGAATATTGGGGAAGCTTACATTGAAAACATAAAGTGGTACAAATACATAATACAGGGGTTCTCAAACTGTGTGCCACGGCACCCTGCAAAGGTTTTTCGAAGAGACTTTGTTAAACTGCTCTGTGGGGAGCCACGGATAAGCATTGATTAGAGAAAAAGGTGCTGTGGATGGGAAAAGTTTGAGAACCCCTGACATATATAAGTGTATAAGATGCCCCACACATCCTCCAACGCTGCCTGTGCTAGGATCTTTGATAGACCCCCCCAGGCCAAGTGATTTTTCTTAGGCCCTATTAGGCAAATTATCAAAAGTTTCAACCAGATCTAATTTGTGTGACTCCTCTTCTCTTGGACCTCAAGCCGTGACTGGGTGGGCCCATTCTTTTTGACGACACTCCCGCCCTTACCTAAGTGTGGTCTCCTCGAACAGCTAAGACTGCTGCACACCTGTTTGCCATGGATGCGATGAGGTTATCGATCAGACTTTGGGGAATACTGTTCCACTCATCAAGAAGTGCAATCTGCAAGTCTCGGACAGTAACAGGCGGCCTTGGTCGCGCAGCAATGCATCGTCCGAGCATGTCCCAAACATGCTCAATTGGATTCATGTCAGGAGAGCACGCTGGCCATTCCATACGCTGTATTGTTTCAGCTACAAGCATGTTCTCCACCAGACGAGCTCTATGCGGTCGGGCATTATCATCCTGGAAAACAAAGGAATCTCCAATGGCTCCAGCGTAAGGGATGACATGAGGTCGCAGTATCTCGTCTGCATACCTTCGGGTCGTCAAAGTGCCATTCCGAATGATATGCAGGTCCATACGTCCGCCTATGCTGATTCCACCCCATACCATCCAACCAGCTCGTCTGTATTGTGACCTTTCACGAACGAATGCGGGGTTATTTCGAGTGCCCCTGTCCCTCCATACCAGAACACGTCGGGTGTCACACTCCAGACTGAATCGGGACTCATCTGTAAACAGCACTTGGCTCCAATCATGTTGCTCCCAATCTCGATGTTCAGCAGCCCATCTTTTTCGGGCCGCACGGTGGCATGGGGTCAACGGAATGCAGACCATTGGCCTACGTGCATAGAGCCCTCCCTCATGAAGCCGATTACGTACTGTTTGGCTGGACACCCTTCGTCCTGTTGCCAAGAGCAACCGTCTTTGCAGCTGCGTAGCATTCTCTGTTCTGTTTCGACAGGCTGTTAACTGTATATACCGGTCATCAGTTGCTGTAGTGGCGCGTGGCCGACGTCTAACATTTCCTGTTTCTTGGAATCGATTCCACAGCCTTGCAACAACACTTCTGGCGACTCCAACAGCGTCCGCGACACTACGTTGTGTTTGCCCGGATTCCAGTCTGCCTATAACACGCCATGCCATGGATTCCGGTAAATCACATTGGTGAGACATCCTCAAGTCACCTTGTCTCAAAAAAAATACTGCGCAATCGAATTTCACAGTTACGGCAGTAAAACAGACGTTTCTGCAACATCCCGATTTCTGCCCTTATCTCCTTTTTCTGGTTTTTGACGTCATTAACTTTGATTTGCATATGAAGTTTTCTTCTTCTGTTTCCTGCTAGGCTTTAAATTATGGATGATTCATTTTATGTTACTTATAGGTATACATCTTTGCGTAATTTTGTTAAAACCATGTGCTCCCCTAATTGTTTTGAGCAGTGTATAAGCTTCTAACGTTGATGGTTCCTAATTTAAAAGTATTTAGTTTAGCTGCGGGAAGGGTGTTAATGGGTGTGGGCCTAAAGGGGGAACATTAGGGGTACGAGGAGGACTGGTTGATAGAGTAAGTTTTGGAACTGGTTGGGATTGAAAGACAGGAACAATGTCATTAATCTCAGGGTCCCAAATGTATTTAATATTGTTAATTATAATGAAGTTATGGACAAGTTTCACTCCAAGTCCACTGTCCCTGAATTTCTGAGCAGCCCTCCACAGTTGATCACGAAGTTTCCGAGTTTCTGGAAAACAAATCTTTGGAGATTGAGATTGGATTGTTTTTCAATTTGAAAACATTTTTAAGTGTGAAATTAAGAAATTTTACTATTGAGACAGTGACATGCTTGCAGAGTTGGAACAATTTCATTCTGTAAAAGCAATGCATATCACTTCCTGGTGATCAAACATGTCACTGGACCTGTAGAACATAACTCCTAGTAGAAGTAGGGACAGAGAATAAATGATTCAGTAAGCCCACACCATACCATTACTTTTAGTGAATGCAACGGAACCTCTAAGATAGCGTACAGATTTTCTGGTTCCCAAATTTGGCAGTTGTGAGTATTCACTGCGCCATTTTTCCATGTAAAAATGTGCTTCATCTGTTCAGAGGATACTCCTAGACCATCCTGAATCAATCTCAATGCAAGCTAGAAACTGCAGTGAGAACCGGAGTTGAGCATCATAATCATGTGGAAGCAACAGCTGCACAAGTAAAAGTTTGTACAGATAATATCAAAGGATATTCCGCATGATCTTATGGACAGTTGAACATGGTCTATCCAACAACTGTGCTACACACCTGACACTAGTGCTACCACGAGAATTTGAAGCTCTGTTCTCTTCCACCTGAAGCAATCTCCTGTACCATGTCTATAGAAACAGGTTTACTTCCTCTTCCAGGAAGAACAGCTGACAATCCTATGGTTTCAAATTTTGTTTTCATACTCCGAAGGTTTTTAACATTCATTGGACCTTTTCAAATCATTTTCCAAGTTTGATATTTCCATAGACAGGTACTGCGGAATTACTGTTTTACCAAGAAAGCACAATCTCATACACTTATCATCATTGTGAGCAGCAAACATTGTGAAACAAGATCTCTGCAAATTTTTCTAGGTTTTATAACAGCTGCTGCATGACTTCACATAAATTTACATGTTTACTACATGTATTCAAAGTGAAACGCCCCCTGGTGGTGACACGTGCAACTAATTTTTTTCCCCCTGAAACGAATTCCCATCACTTCATGAAGTCCTCCACAAAATTTCACATTTTTCTATGACTGGTTTTGCCTGTAGGCTACTTTAAAATAGGGTCTTGTAATTATGGTACTTTCTTTACTAATGTAACTTTTTGATCACTGTGAAAGTATTAAATGTTTCTCTGTGCGACATTTTGGTAACAATCAAGCAAAATAGTATGAATAAAATAATTAATTAAATAATCCAAACCCAGACACACAAAAACAAAGCAGTTATCAATTAAGTATGTACTGTGGACACACAATAGTAGTCCCTTACCCGTAACGAGTCACATTGCACTTGAGAAAAATGCATGTGACCGCTCAAACCATGGGAGGTATTATGGGAAGATAGATAATACCTCCGTGGCTCAAACTTTAAATGACCACATGCATGCCATCAGATAAAAAAGCTGAACCTACATGGCACCGCTTTTGCCTTTTCACTTGTAGGGTCCACAATAAGACAGTTTCGGTTTCAGTACAGTACCAGATAGTTTTGTTATTTTATTTATTCAGGCTGAGTATGCCGCCACTGGGACCGGCCAAATGAGCTTTGTTTGCATCAGTGAGGGACCCCCCCCCCCCCCCACATGAGCTCTCTGTTTGTCTCGTTTGATATTCTATTTATTTGCCGGTCAATTCACGAGGGCCCTCAGTTGGCTCGTACTTTATTCATATCAGCTCAGTACTTGTCCCCCGGCCAGAGGGACCCCAGATAGGCCCTCTGTGGACTCTGCTTGATTTTCTCAGTACCTTGTTTAGTCTTTACCCTTGATCTGCTTGGCGTATGCACTGAAAAGGTTGGGAACCACTGCTGGAAACTGAAGCATCAACAGCTGAGCTCTGCTTGTTTCAGTAACACTGTTCACAAATACGCTTTCAAGACTTGCTGATTTGTTTGGGAAACATTAAGCATTCTTTCAATTCTAGACAATTAATTTGTCTGTGAATGATTTTAAAAATTCAAAGAAAATTTAGTAACACACCAGACTTGTATCCTCTGTTAAAATAGAAAGAAACACTACAGTGAAAACATTAAGCTTTTGCCCATCAATGACACATGTCTGTATTTATAAATAATACCTTTTAACTTCCTCATTTACCGCTTGTAATTTTCAAACTGGACAATAAAATCAAGAAAATTCATTAAAAATTTCGAGCTTTGTACACCCAATTTATGAAATTTTTTGCATCAGAAACCCATATTCTGTCTTCAAATAAAGCATCCTATACTATTGCGTATAAAGATAGACTCTCAATAATCCCTCCAGTAATTCGATGTTTCGAGGCCGGTTTTCTGCGAGCATCAGAAGAGGAAACATTCAGTGCATGTCTATGAGCAGAGGTTTGTATTATTTAAATGGGCTTTTTCAATCAATTTACAGTAATTCCTTTGATTTCGGTAACCCACCACACCCTCTGGTGTGATATGTGCCAGATTAGCAAGAGTCTTGGAGTTAGTGGTTGAGTCACCACTAACTCCTATGACTAAGATGCCTTTTAAAAGTACAGTGGCCAGTAAGTAGACCAACAGCTATACGAATACCATTTTTTCTAAGCTTCATCCAGGGCCGTATTTATGTTTTTTCCGCCTGTGGACTATACAAATTTTGTCACCCCCCCCCCCATTTCAGCCCAACTTTTTTTACCACCTTCCACCCTTCCCATTCCTAATAGATCATAAACAAACGGAAGGCAAAAAAGCGGTACAGTATATATAGTTGTGCCTAAATTTTATTTTTCTGTCCTGTATTCGTATCCTATTCCGATTGCCATATAACGGGGGAAGAGGGTGCTCAATCTCTGGCCCGCAGATGCCCGCACATCAAAGAAAAAACTGATAAATTTAATTCGAATGTGTGGTGCATACTTTCTGCGTACTTGGTTATAGTCTAGCAACAAAATAAATAATGCATTACATAATATCTATACATATTTTTAACCGCACATCCTAAAGAGTATTTTGAAATAACCAAATACTTTTTCAAGATTGTTTCGTGTACTGATTAAAATTCTAGGCGGGGCCCACCAGTGGTTTGTGCACTTGTGTGATTTAAATGCTTGCATTACTTTAATATACAGAATGCCCACAATCACCTGACGGTTTTGAAAATTACCAAAGCCCCAACCGGTGCCAATATCTCAAATATCAGCAAGAAAATGGTGACAGATATTAGTGTCATTCTTGCGGAATGTAAACAAGCGAAGTCAGTAATTTCAGCTACGTCATTCATGTTTCAAGGGATTGCATAGTTATTAAAATTTTAAAAAAACAAACGTTTCATATGGACAATCTGTGCCTGAAAACCATATTTTTCCCCTGTCTCCTCTGATGCCAACGAAGAAATTTCCATGTTTCTAATTGCAATATTCGCAGAGATATCTATTTTTTACATGATAGTCAAATATAGACCACGTTTAAAATCAGTGACCAAAAATGCATCGTAAAACTTCATGGTTTCCGAAACTTGGTATTTCCATCAGTTTCCAGACAATTTTCCAAAATTTCTACAGGTCTGAATAATCAAAGTTATTATACTAAATTGATTTTAAATACGAATTACTGTGGGATTTACTGAGTGGCAATTAATTTTTTTTTTATTAGAATTAAAAACGAAATGAGCAGTAACTAATATATACTTTATTGTGGACTTTTGTTTCTATATTTCATTGCATATATTTTTTTATTGCAGTACATGTAGTTTAATACAGTACCCCATTTCTTGGCATAAGCACCACATGAACGTATACGTTGCTGTATCGGAAAAAAGAGAACTATCAATATATGACACTAGCTGCAATACCCGACGCTGCCCAGGTTTCCTTCAATAAGGCTTTTTGGATCACATTGTATCTCCCTCTTTCTTTGAGGGACATACAAACCATGTCTAAATATTTAATATGGCGGCTTCCTGTGCGACTCATGAAAGAAACAAATCTAGATTTAAAGAAACGAATGAATATACAGACTGTTTTTTTGAAAGAATCATTCGATTTAAAAAAATCATAACTATTCAGCTTTTAATCCGTTTTGATTGAATAATGTATAGGTAGAAAGAGGGAAATCTTGAATTTCTCACGCAGTTGCCAACAGTTAGCACTAACGCTCTCCCTTCGGCCGCCACTTCAGTGTTTTTCAAAGTTGGCTTTTCCCACGGTTAGAAACCAATTTGGATGACTTCATTTTCCAGCAGGACAGGGCACCACCACACTGGAGCTTGGATGTTCGAAAATTCTTGAACAATCGCATTCATAAACGATGAATCGGCCGTACAAGACCTGACGATTCAGTTAAACATCACTGGCTTCGAAGATCGCTGGACCTCACAATGAGCAATTTCTTCTTGTGGGGGTTTATAAAAGACTACGTTTATGTGCCTCATTCCAGCTACATTAGCTGCCCGGATTTTCTTCAATGAGGCTTTTTGGCTCACGTGATATCAGCGTCTTTCTTTGAAGAACATACAAACTGTGTCTAAGAGAACCAATATGGTGACTTCCTGCGGGACTCATGAAATAAACAAATCTAGATTTAAAGAAATGTGTAGAAATTAATATTTTTTTTCTTTTTTAAGGAATGCTAGGTATTTCGATTTCCCCCGCCCCCTTGAACTTCAAGTTATCCATCTGCCTGTTTCTTCTTCAACAAATGCTTAATTAAAACTGAATCTAAACTATATGAATTTATGCAGTTGAATATTAAAAGACATACGAAGACATTAATTTTCATGCTTGAGAGGATACAAATAAAAAGTTGAAATCAATGTTATTGCATGGATATCCAACTCAAAAGTAGATCTGGCCAATTACTTCATATCTAATTTTCTGGGCTTTGTATCTCTAAGCGAACTCAATATTTCAAAAATCGAGAATTCAATACAATTTTTAAAATTATTGATGTGGCAGGGCAGGAAACCCCACTAAATTTCTGCATTTGTACAGCAACATCTGCAATTTTAACACTGATTTCTATGGGGATCATCCTTTGCCTGACCCTCAAAGTGATGCTGATGATGATTCTGACGACTATTGAAAAAGTGGCAAACCATTATAAAGGCATAAACTAATGTAAGTACACTGTTAGCACATTAAAGAAGTGACAAACCATTGTAAAGGCATATACATGTCTGAAACATATTGTTAGGGAACTACAGTAACCAAAGTAAATGCTCCGAAAGTGATTGTTGAAGGCCAAAAACCATTGTTGCCTGACAGTTTTTTGCCCTGCTCTGATGAAATTTTAAAGTAGCATATTGTCCAAGACAGGTCCCATTTGGTATATATGCAAAATTTGGTGCTGATCGATCTAAAATTGTAGATTTGTATAGAAAACATACGCACACACAGACAGACATACAGAAAATCAATTTTATATATGTAGATTTTGTTTATAAACTTCACAAAAGCCCCGCATCTATCGCACATTTCTGATATAAAATTTATTACGTATTGTAATCGAATTCATCCATTCGATTTATAGTCACTTAACACATGTTTCTGTCCCCCCAGATGGTCAACCATAGCCCAACGGCTCTCACCAAAGCCCCAACCGGTGCTAATAAAAGCATCTTTGTTACAGATTCTTTCTCATATGGCGGGCGTCGTTGAAATCAGTAGAACGTTCTGTCTTTTTACTTTCAAAGTGAGCCGAAATTGAGCTATTGAAATGTTCTTTGTGGTCAGCTGGGAAGGGTGCAGCAACCTCCAGTCACGGAAAGAATCCCCATTCTTTTTTTTCTTCCTGAACACTGTACCAACACCCTCCATAGATAGCCCTCCAAAGAAGATACCCCCTCTTTCTAGGGGATGTCAGCTGAAGTCTTGTCTTTTTTCCAACACCTTTAGTAATCTAAAATGAGTGCTGCTTTGCTTTGCTGGATGCATACTCACCCTCCCACCTCTACTTGTGACAATACTATTCTGGAAGGCGGTGAATAACACTGTAAATAGCAAGGTTAGACAATCCTATAGTGTTTTACTTGAACGACAGCCTTTGTGAAAAAAACACAAAAAATAAACAATATGATTTAATAATCATATATTATTTATGATAGAAATGACGCACTGCACTTCCACACATTCACGAAACGTGAATTAAAAAAATGTTTTTTTCTCTCCCCTCTTTCTATACTACGAAATTCACCACCCCTCTGAATTTGCCACCCTGGGCTATAGCCTGCCCGTAAATACACTACTGGCTTCTACTACTTCCTAAAACTAGGGCAGTCACAATTTATCTCTTTTGCCTGTCACTGACCATCAGTGTTCAGCTAATCTTGGTACTGTTTTCTCCTAAATGAATTGAAAACAATATTTCTGATCCATTCCCGTGAAATGCCCAAAGCTGGTTCAGGACTAGTGAATAGAGTCCCAGAACCCCTTTTGCCAGCTTGTCTGCCAATTCATTACCTGATACACCTGAATGACCTGGTACCCAGCAAAGCTTGACTCTGTTGTTGTTGATTAAATTACAGAGTGCAGTGTAAAACTCCCAGACCACATGAGAAGTGGTTTCTGACTTATGAAGAACCATCAGCGCAGCCTGACTATCAGAACATATAAAAATGCATCTTCTACCAAAACCTCTATGTATGCAAATTTTACAACACATGAGAATTGCAAAGATTTCAGCCTGAAAAATTAGTGTAGCTACCTAAAGGATATGATAACTGTGTACCATCTCCAGGACAGCATACTCCAGCTGTAGTACGGTTTCCAAGCTTAGAGCCATCAATATACCAAATAAGATTTCTGTCACTGTGAGCAGGAGAAATGCCAAGTTTTCCAATTCCCAAGAAGGGAATTGAACCATATAAGGCTTATTAAATGCAAATTTGGAAAACATGCCATTGCTTGGCAGGTTGAGATATGGATGTTGTGTAACATTTACATCATGACCACCCCATGATAAGTACTGTTAGTACTGTTTCCTAGTGACCTAAATTCTTGAATCTTTTCATACAGATGATTGCTTCAGCCTCTATACGCATGTATAGTGGACACATCCAGAGTAGAAGTTCGAGAGCTCCAGTAAGAGTGGTTTTCATACAGCCAGGGATGGCCATGCAAACCATTCTCTGTAGTTCAGCCACGTCTGACTTAACCGTATTGTACCTTGTTCTGGACCACCAGACAACAGAACCATAAGTAATAATAGGAGATATGATCATTGAGCAGATCCAGTGGATGACTCTATGATTTAATCCCCATGTCCTTTCCTTCCAATAGCATTTCTGCAGGCCCAAAAAGCTCTTGGCTTTGTTCAGACAAAACTCTAGGTGCTTCTTCCAGGTCAGTTTTTGATCTAGATACCTAAAAATTTGACCTTACTGGTATATTCAAGAGTTTGACCAAAGAACTTGATGTTCTTTAAAGAAAGGTTTTTTTTCTGGTATAAGCAACCATGGTAGTCTTTTGTGGGTTAACAGAAAGTTCTTCACTGTCTCTCTCTCACACCACTTTTCAACCTTCCTGAGGGCATCAGACATAATACTAAATACAGTACTTGCTCCCTGGGTAGATACTCATTTTCCCCCCGAGCTGGGTTTTTTGGGGAAAATGTGTTGCTTTCAGGTTAAAATTTTATTTTAAGGTTAGTTTATGTATTCTAAAAATTGCTACATAGTGCAATGTTTAGAATATGTATATTTTAAAGTATTTTTATAAAAGATTTTTTGGGAGCAAAAATGTGATACTGAATTTTCATTCAAAAAATATTTCCATGTTTGCATTACATTTTTATAATATTATTAATTGTTGGATTATTATTATTAATCCAACAAATCGAATGCACCCAAGATCCTCAATTTCGACCTTCACTCGGAGTCTCAAGAACCTCATCTCCACCCAAAAGTCCAAGTACCTATCCTACTCTTTACCAAATTACTTAAAAACAAATCCTACCAAATTTTGGAACTTCCTCAGACCTGAATCTGTTGGACCTGCTTCTCTCAAAATCTCAAAAAAATTCTGCTCAGTTTTTTCAGTTGATCTCACTCCACTACAATACTCATTCATTGATTCTGTCCATAACTCAAATCCCACCCTTTTCACTAAAGAAGGTATTTTAAAGTTACTAAAAAAACTGAAACCCCATTCTGTAGGCCCCAATGGCATTCCAAACTCCATTCTCAAAAATTGCGGGGCAGAAATCTCAGATTATCTTCTAATCTTATTTAATGTCTCACTGAACACCGCCATCCTCCCCACAGATTGGAAAATCAATAAAATTATTCCCATTCCGACTCCTATACATATAGTGAGTATATGTGCTTTGCCCCCCCCCCCCCTGAAAAAGTTGAAATAATAGGCCGGGTTTACCATTTCATTCAGTGGCATCGGAACCGATGGTGCTCAAGCACCCACAGTAATTTGTGGCATGGATCTCGGCACTCCCGGTCTTGATTCAGAAATTAAAATTTCCGATATAAATCTAAAGATGAGCACCCACAGTTTCAAAACGATTATGACGCCCCTGATTTTATTTCATTTTCAAAATAATATAAAGAATTTATATAAAGAAATCGTGTATTTACCTGTGAGCTGGATATCTCAGTGAATATTGCACTTAGAAACATAGAATTTTATTGTTGGAGACAGGAAAACAACTTTCCAATTGCGTTTTGGGGTACAGGGTATCCGCATAAAAAGTTAACTTTTTATTTTGATAATTATGCAACCCCTGGCAACATGAATCAAATATCTGAGGTACTATACATTATTCGGGTACTTTTTCCAATTAGAAGTATGCCTCTAGGACCAATGGTTCGCCAGTAAAATGCCATATGTCCCGTTACCTATGCGCCCTGTATATTAAATATAGTACAGACTGTTATGTGAAATATTGTGCTGTGTTTAAACAACAAATATCGTGTTGTGTGCCAACTCACACTTTGCTTCGTTCACCTGTGAGAGAGCAGCTACATTATGATCCAAAAAGCCACTTGAAGGTAGCTTGTCATCAACAAAATATCAGATTTTCACTGTATCGAAATTGAAGTAAACAAACTGATGATTTTCTTATTTGAAAATCTGATTATTTATATTTATTTTCCGATGGGCTTGAAATCTTGATAATGAATCATTATATGTTCACATGACAGTTTTGTTACTTCGTACATGATTTCTCTGGAATGAATGTTTCAAACAAATATTTAAACATTTTTCACACGTATTTTAGTTCATTTTAAATTCAGAGTAGGGCTACAACATCAACCTATATCCTTGATACATGTATTATTGTTGAAAATTATATGAAAGGTTCAACTTTTTAACTGTGATTCATTTGTGTGGCAACTTCCTCATTACTACTTTTATCCGCATGAAGAGAAATTTTTTTTTAATAAAACTGTGTGTGTGTGTGTGCTTGCTACCACTTTTTGCAATTTTTATCATTATAAGAATGCATATTTTGGAAGCTACAACTGACATTTCTCAATGAAACCATAATTATTTACACACACAAAAAAAACGAATTTGGAAATAATACAAATTTCATCCAGTACAGTAACTTGATGAAATTGTGTTGTCTTCAAGCACAGAGTTTACATTGATTCAAAATAATGTATTCTACTTTTTTACTCTATTCTATTATGCATTCATTCATTCGCTCATGTATTCTATTATGTTTATTTTGCTTTTTCGTTATTTTCATAAATTAAAAATTAATCAAATTCAATTCAAACATATTTACACTTCAGATTTTGAATAACTATCTTCTAATGGAAAAATGGGGGAAGGGGGAGTAGAAAATTAGTCATGTTCGCAAGTAGGCCACAGGAATGAGAAATGGTTGAAAGGGGGTCATGGACAAAAAAAGGTTGAGAACCACTGACCTAGAGAGTTTGACTAATTCAGAGAGGGGCCTAGAGGCAACCGTCTTAGACACATCCTGTGGCCCTTGGGCAAAATGATTTTTCTTCTGAGGCACCCTACCTGGTGAGACATTTTTACTTTGTCGAAAATTTTAACTAGTTATCATTTTCATGAGGCCTCCCCCTCCCCGCACTTGAGGTCCCTGCCCGGGTGGGGGGAGCATGCATTAAGACAGCATTACCTAGAGCTTTTGCAAGTAGCCAAACAGTGATCAAAACAGTGCGGAAGCATGTGAATGATGAAAAGAGTGACTTAAAGTCATAAGGTGTACTTGCAGGAGTGGGGGGGGGGGGGGAGAAGGCAAGTAGGTTATAGCACAGGATGATAAATTCGAGGAAAGAGTAGTGAAGAAAATGAGACTAGAATGGAACAAGGGCAGCAAAACCGTAAATGTGCTTCTGACTGAAGAACATCAAAATTACTCTCAATCTTCAAACCTGAATTTCTTGTTCGGTTTTAAATAAACTCATAAAGGATGAAAACTTTAATTTGGAACCACCTTAGCACGAGTTTCAGAATTACTAATCAAGAAATACCAAATCTTGAAAAACACATGCACAAAATACTGAATGGTAAATCAGGCTTTTGCGAGTAGGAAATCAAGATAAAATTTGAAATTATTTTATAAATATTAAAATATCACATTGAACAGTTATAAACAAGTATAGACCATTTTCAATAACAAGAAATAATTTTCACAAGTTTCATTAAAATATGTGGGTACTAATTGGTGTGCGTATTTAAGAAAAATTTAAGTAAAACAATTGTGTAATGAAATTCTGATTCCATGATTTAAAATAATAAATTACCCTTTCAATTTTGTGCAGACTAGATCTGTCAAAAACCTATTCAAAAATGTTTTTCCACCACAGATACGTTAAATAATAAAAGCTTACTTTCATGTAAAATGGAATGATTTGCATTTTTAAATAATTTATTATGATTACCAAGTGAACAATATTAATTTTAAGATTTTTTTTGTCTGAAAATATTCTTCTCGTGTTTGAATTTAATTCCCACAGAACATCAGACACCACACAATCAATTTTATATGTTGGATTTATTTTTTGCTTTCATTTTTTTATGACGGTTTTTAGAGAAATGTTATGAGCTGGATCCACAAAGTAACATTTAATCCACATACTTATTTATCCACACCTGAAAAATTTCAAATCATGAAGGCTTCAAATCATTTGATGAGGCTGAGGCCTATATTTTCATATGTATTATAGAGACGCTATATTCAAAAGCTCATCTTCTGAAACAGGGCTCTTGAGCTAGATTTTTTTTTTTGGGGGGGGGGGGGTGTTTGCTCAGATTTTTAATATTTTTAAGCCCCACTATAGTAGACTTGAAAATGAAAAAATCATGAGAAGCCCTGTTAGCCTCACCCTATGAGAACCCCTGAAGTGGCGTACTTATAGTGAACTTAGTGGGCTATAGCCCAGGGTGGCAAGTTCAGAGAGGCATCAGATTTGAAGAATGATTGGCCAAGAAAATTGGGAGAAGGGCGCAAAATTTGTGTAACCCTCAATAAATCCACCTCTGCCTATAGATAGCTACTAGTACTAAACCAGACATGCACCTCGTCCATACTCCTCTGAGGAACCTCTAACAAATTAGTACATGTTGGAATGTACATGTAGTGAAACCTGACGTGAAGTTTGTTTATGTGTAGTGCTCGTTATGTGTAGTGCTGCCATCTGCCACCAATTTTTCTAACTATGATTGAAGTGTAGTGATTGCATAATTGTAGGCCTGTTGCTCTCTGTGGGGAGATTTTTCAATGGGTAGATCGGCTCGCATTTGCACCTCGAAGTTGGGACTGCCTAGATAGCTAGAGGCTAGGTCAGTGAGTGACCGAAAAGTTATCTGAAGAATTTGCAAGCTTATGAGTGAGCAAAAGAGGTGATGATGGAAATGATGCATTTTACCAGGGATGACTGTCAATCAAATGGTTTGACAAAAGGTTTATTACCCCTTTAGGTTGTCAGTGTGCAGGAACAGCAGCAGCATTTTGTCTAGACAGAAGGAATGAGCATGAGAAATAAAGATAACAAACTGATTAATCATAAGTTAAAAAAATAATTGATTTCATCCTTGCTGAACTTCAAATACAGACTCCACGTGTTTGTATGCAAGGTTCATTAGTGAAATTTTACCTTTTCCATGTGTAGTGTTTTTTATTTTTTCTGGGGAAAAAATGTCCTAAAGCAAAGTTCACACTGTCAAAATTGAATAAAAATCATTAAATTACTATAAAAAGAAAAAAACAACTTTTTTAAAAGTCAAACTTGATATATAGTGGATCCCACTTAAGTTTTTCAAAAATCTTTAATGAAAAAACTTTGTAAGTGGGAAAACACTGAATATAGGAAATCTTAATGAGAATTAGATTTGCGTGGGACTATGAAAATAAGTCATACTAAGCGGGAAAACATTTTTAGTGGAAAGGTTATAAGCAGGATTGATTGTAATCTTATATATAAGGTTTTCTGTGAGTGCTAGCATGGCCTTTACCACATCAACTTTCCATCATAGAGGTATGATTCCAGTCAGAGCCGCAACTAGAAGCTTGGTCAGCAGCGGGCTAGCATGCAATTTGGCAACCCCTTGTAATGTTGAGAGAGGCGAAAGTGTGAAATTTTCACCCCTTCTGTCCAGCACCTAGGGGAGCAGATGGGTCTGCTCCTAGTTGCGGCCCTGATTCCAGTTTACAAGAAGGTTAACAGGCATTTAAAAATTACCCTGTACCAGTTTTTAGACTGAAAATACAGTGTATAACGAATTAAAAACAATCTAAATTTTTATACGGTTCTCCATGTGCTCCAACTTTCAGTTAGAAAGTTGTCGCCCTGCCTCTCCTGCTGCCAACAAAAGAAAATCCTCATTTCAAAGAGCAATATTCACTGAGATATTTGAATTTTAAAAAAGGAGAAGAAGTTTTAAAAACACTGTCGTTAAGTACAGGTAAAACTGTTTTACCCGCATTTAACAATGTTTTCCCCAATTTCCTATTTTTCAAATTTGAATGTCTTGGTGAATATTGCACTTTGAAATGGGATTTTCTTCTTTTTTTTGCATCAGGAGAGATAGGGCGACAACTTTCTATTTGGAAGTATGAGCACAGGGGGAATGGTATAAAAATTGAGGTTTTTTTTATTTCCTTACACACTCTATTTTCACTCTCAAAACTGGTACAGGGTAATTTTTTAATGCCTGTTGAACATTTTTTAAAGTGGAACCATACCTCTATGATGGACAGTTGATGAGATAAAGGCTGTGCTAGCACTTAAAGGATACCCTGTATACTCGTTATAAGCACTTAATTGCCTTTTTTTTAACTTGAAAATGGATTTAGCTTGTAATCTTGTAAAAACACACTAGTTCAGATGTAGAAAGAAAAGATTAATGTGACTATTTACAATCGTAAATCTCAACTGAAAGTTGAAGTGCAATTGATAACAGGACCATCAACATAACTTTTTTATGCAATACAACCATTTTCTTACTAGGAAATATCTTCTACTACTGACAGTATAGTGACTTAAAAGCTTTAAATGATGCACATATTTGTCTTGCTGCTGTTACTTAAATGTTAAAAGGAAAAATGGTTGAGAAATGAATTACATACGAAAAGTCACATGATACATCTGACCAGACTAAAGTCATGTTAAAACTGATTCCCATCATCCCGATCCTAATCCTGATCTGTATTAAAAATCTAATGCTATAGATTATAACTGAAACCATAAATTTTGAGTCCAGTAATGCCCAATATATATTCAAAATGAATTAAATAACTCACTAAATTAAAAACTGTGTTTACTTAACTCTATGAGTATTGAAACACAAATAAAATGAAAATAGAATAAATCATAACCTTGATTCAATCAGAAACAATACTCTGTGTATATATAGAGAGTGTTTGCTGTACCAAAGTATCTCTCTTACAAACTATTCAACTACTTTTCTTTTATACAAATTTAGTATTCCAAGCTGACACACACCTGAAGCAAAAACAACTTGCCTTTGCTGATTCCACTATGTACATTCATACAAATAACGTTCTGATTTAGTATTTTTTTCTGGCGGAAGACGCATTTGTCTCTTTTGCGGTACCATCCCTGATAATAGAGTATAGCCATTGACGTACGCAAGGTGGGGGGGGGGGGGTTCTTGAGCAAGATTATAGTGTTATTTTGCAGGAAAAAACTTAAAAAACCCCTCCGAAGAAAAAAAATCTGAAAACCCCCTCGAGAAAATTCTGCGTACGCCTATGAGTATAGCAATATATATATATGGTCTATTAAAACTTGGTTTAAAAAGAAGTCTTCCTGAATCCTCTTAACTGGAACATAGGGATAAAACCCATATGTTTTTCTTCTGTTCCCAGTCTCAATCTACACTCATGTCCATAAATTAAGGATAATTCAGAATCAAACGGAAATCGAAATCTAAAGTAAAAATTTCACCTGTAGAATTATCACACACATCTGCAAGAATGATATGCAAATTTCAGGAAGCCACCAGATGATGCCGACAGTACGTCACAATGACGAGAGTGTAAGAGGGGGGTATATAAGGAATGGTGGCAAAGAAGTGAAATTGTTCACAAGAGTTCTGTAAGGCGCTCAGTGCCATAAGCGAATAGTTATGACACTGAGGACGCATGTGGATGATTTTCTACGTGGTAGAATTATTGGCCGCCTGGAATGTGGGCGTACTCAGATGGAAGTGTCCGAGGAACTTGGAATTGCCCAAAGTGTCATCTCTAGGCTTTGGCAACGATTCCAAGATAACAGAAATGTCAGTAGACGTTACAGTACAGGTCGCCCCCGAGTTACAACGCCGAATGAAGACCGGCATTTGGCAGTAACTGCCAAAAGAAGCAGACGGAGCACAGCATCCGACCTGTCTCGTCAGCTATCTGCAGCCACGGGTACCACAGTTTCAAGGCAAACCCTGTACAGACGTTTGGGAGATATTGGTCTATATGCTCACAGGCCTGTCAGATGTATTCCGCTCACGGCAACTCACTGTTAGCAGCGATTAGCCTGGAGTAGAGAACATGCAATGTGGACATCGTCACAGTGGGCTTGTGTGATGTTTTCCGACGAGTCCAGGTTTAGCTTGCAGTCTGATTCACGGCGGACTTTCATATGGAGAACGCCAGGTACCCGTTACCACCAAGACAGCATCATTGAACGACACCGTTACGGTGGTGCAGCATTGCTCGTTTGGGGTGGAATTATACTGGGTTCCAGAACAGATCTGCATGTTCAAACCGGAACCATGAAAGCCCAAATTTATCGGGACATCATTCTGGAACAACATGTACGTTTGTTTAGGGTTGCTATGGGTGCAGAATTTGTGTTTATGGATGACAACGCCCGTCCTCACCGAGCAAACATCGTAAACGAATACCTTGAATCTGAGGATATAACCCGTATGGAATGGCCAGCATTCTCACCTGACTTGAATCTGATAGAGCATGTGTGGGACATGCTTGGCCGACGAGTTGCAGCCCGTCAACCACCTCCTACATGTGTACCGGAACTTTGGAGAGCATTGCTTGCTGAGTGGAGTGATCTTCCCCAAGATCAGATAGATAATTTGATACTCAGCATGCCTAGGCATTGTACGGACTGTATTTCATTACATGGGAGACATACAATGTATTAACCATCATACCAACCATGTAATAGTAAGTTTTTGTAAAGGAGATATTTTTTGCAATTTCTCCAGGGAGCAAAAATCATAGTTTTTATGAATGGTATCATACATACACCATCGTTTTTGTTCTTTATCTTTTGTTTAATAAATGGGCTTTATGAATAAGTAACGTTTGTTTTGTTTCTGAACCTTTATTTGCCGGAGCTGGCATTATCCTCAATTTATGGACATGAGTGTATATCCTGTGCCAGATTTCTATCATATGCTGAAAATCTTTGTTTTTAGAATTCTTTTAGCCATCTCAACTGTTCCTCTTATTAAAGTGCTATTAGACATTGCCAATTTGGCCATTGTCTCTGCTTTCTAATTTTTAACGTTACCAGCATGGCTTTAACCCAATGGAAGTGTACTTCAATTGTATATGCTTATATTTATACATTCGTCTTGGTCATTGTTAATCTTTAGAGGCTCCAGTGGCTTTTGTGTTAACATGGAGTCCATAAAAATGTGTATTCCAGGTATATTAAATTCTTTATATTTTTGTAACAATTTCTTTATTCCCATCAATTCGGCACTAAAAATTGATGTTTCATCATTTAATTTAATCATCTCGATGACATTCTTGTATATAGCAAATGCACAGCCCATGTTTACCATCATTTTTCAAACCATTCATTATATATTAAGGTATCATCTTAGCTTCAGTAGCTCGTTATAGCCTGTGTACTGTGCTCGCTCGACAGCTTTGAATAAGTCAATTTTGATGTATCTTTGCTCTAAAGTAATATTGTGCTGTCCGTTTCATTACGACAAAGATAGAAGTGTTTTATATCTCCATTCTCTGAACAGGGGGTAGTAAATTCTAACACAATTGACACGTTTAAAAAGAAGTATGATAAACATGTTGGGATAAATTGAAAAGCTATCCATACTTAGAATAAGACGGGTCTAGGTCAATTCGTCGCGATCAACTTGTCGCGCGACAATTCGTCGCAATCAATTTGTCGCAGCGTCAATTCGTCGTGCTACAAACTCGTCGCGGTACAAATTTGTCGCAGAGTCAGTTCGTCGCGGTACAAATTTGTCGCAGAGTCAGTTCGTCGCGGTGCAAATTTGTCGCAGACTCATTTCGTCGCGGTACAAATTTGTCGCAGAGTCAGTTCGTCGCGGTACAAATTTGTCGCAGAATCAGTTCGTCGCGGTACGAATTTGTCGCAGAATCAGTTCGTCGCGGTACAAATTTGTCGCAGAGTCAGTACGCCGATCAAATAAATTTTCAAAATTCAGTTTTCATGGTATTCATGCCACACTTCCCGCTTTCTGGCGGGATCTCCATTTCTCGCAGCGAGGGGCGTTGGGCGAACACACCAAGATTATAAATTACGATAAAATAAATTTTCAAAATTAAATTTTCACCGTATAAGCCGCACTCCCGCTTTCTGGCGGGATCTCCATTTCTCGCAGCGAGGGGCGTTGGGCGAACACACCAAGATGATAAATTACGATAAAATAAATTTTCAAAATTAAATTTTCACCGTATAAGCCGCACTCCCGCTTTCTGGCGGGATCTCCATTTCTCGCAGCGAGGGGCGTTGGGCGAACACACCAAGATGATAAATTACGATAAAATAAATTTTCAAAATTAAATTTTCACCGTATAAGCCGCACTCCCGCTTTCTGGCGGGATCTCCATTTCTCGCAGCGAGGGGTGTTGCGGGAACACACCAAGATGATAAATTAGGATCAATGCCAATCCCAAAGCACAATTTGCCTAAGGGGTCATTCAAGTATTACGTCAGGATCGGGGAGGGAGTTTCGGATTTGTTGACTTTTGATGGCGGGGGGGGGGGGGGGGGGTTGAAGGTCGCTTACGTCATCAACCACCCCTTTTTGAAGATATGAAATATTCTAAGCTGCTGGTGAAATTTTGCTGACGGGGGAGGGGATGGGGGTCAGTGTTTTGCTGATTTTTGCTGACAAGGGGGAGGGGGGTCAAAAATGGCTGAAAATCTGCTTACGTAATACTTGAATGGCCCTAATTCACTATTGAATATGTATCTGCCATGTAGGGAATACATCTTTGAGGAATTTTTTACCGACAATATATCTAAGGCTAGCATTACACTATGAAAGTGTTCTAAAAGTCCTTTTATAAAACTTGAAAAATTCAACCAATAAGATTATCGGTTGCATTTGCTCGAATGTAACCTATGAACTTTATTGGTTGGATTTTTTGAGTTTTTAACTTGAGCAACTTATCCGGTGCAAATTAAATTTTGAAAATGTATGTGATCGCAATTTATCATCTCGGTGTGCGCCCCAACTCCCCTCGCTACGAGTAATGGAAATCTCGAGAGAAAGCGACAAGTGTGGCTTATCCGGTGAAAATGAAATATTAATTAAATTAAATTATTAATTATTTCAGGTTCTTGTGGAGATACTGTAGTGGTTAATGTTGGTGGGAGTCTCGATTCCACATGGGACAGATACAAGTTTACACTTAAAGACAGCCTCCGCTGTACTGTAATTTGGGGAATATCATAAACACCGACATTTTTTTACAGAATTTTAAAATTTTATCATAGAAAAAATGATTTTTTTAACATTTACAATAATTAAATAATAAAACATTAATATCAATTGTAATTTTAATTTCGATGTAATTTCGATGATTTTTTTCGAAATGACAAAAAAAAAAATTTAGTAAACTGTGTGCATTTCTTGATGGAAAAAAACTTTTCTTCATGTTTATTTTTTCACGTATGAGACAAAAAACCTACATACAGATCGCGTGACGAGTTGACTCTGCGATAAATTGACGTCCCGACGAATTGGTTACACGACAAATTGTCACTGCGACGAATTGGCTCTGCGACGAATTTGTACCGCGACGAATTGGCTCTGCGATGAATTTGTACCGCGACGAATTGGCTCTGCGACGAATTTGTACCGCGACGAATTGGCTCTGCGACGAATTTGTACCGCGACGAATTTGTATCGCGACGAATTGGCACTGCGACAAATTGATGCGCGACGAGTTGAGCGCGACAAGTTGATTGCGACAAATTGACCGGCTACGGAATAAGACCATTATAAACCATAAGTATATTTTATGGGCAATGTATAATATTTTATCATGTATACGTTATATATTGTTTCTAGTCTTTGTAATTGCATTTTTATTTGGGGGTTGCTGTATTTTACAAATATAGGACATCCATATTTGTGTTATGGGCATCTTTTTCTCAGTCACCTCATTGGGCATTTTGCCTGTCGTGGCCTTGTATTTGTGTATGTACAGTGAAACCTGTATAAAGCAAAGAGACTGAAATTATTTTTCGTTCCAGACAGGTTTCTATTTTGTAGAGGTGCACACAAAAAATATATGCATTGATTTATTTCTGTTGTTTGCAAAATATAAATTTTGAGAATATCACCCTAAACTAATGAGTTTTAAACAGAGATATGCATATTTATATTGATTTTTTCATGTTTGCTGTTTTTAATTACTATACATTTGAAATTTCATATTTAATGTGCTAATAAGTAAACTTCAATATAAAGCGTTCTCCTGAATAACAATGGAATAAACTCTGACTTTAGTCAAAAATCAAAAATTTCTAATATTTAAAATAAGTTTGAAAAATTATGTTCCTTTTTAAAAATAGTGACAAAAAGACCAACAACCAATAACATTTTTCAAAAGAAAGATTATATGTCTCTGTAACACTTAAATTTTGTCTTTCTCTTGCCTCTATGACCTCCATCTTTATGATTAAATCCAAGATGTGCTTCTTGCGGCTGATTGCCATCTCAACCCTGAATGAAATACATGTACATGCATTTTTTAGTACATGCATGTACTAAAAAAATGAAATGGTGTTGCTAAATTGCGAACAATAATTGTCTCCCTCTTATTTCTCTCCTGAACTAATTTAAATGGAAATTAGCTATATTTTATAAAGAAGCAGGAGTGCTTTCTAACAAAAGTAACCATTTCAATTGCAAATGAAATGCTAGATGGGGTTTCACTAAATTTTGATAAGTAAATAGGCTCCCACCCAAGCCAACCCTTTACTTCCAGAACCAGTTCAGATATTAAATATGCATCCTGTTTCCAAGACGTAAAATAGTTTCCTAACCATGGGGGGATCAATACGACGTAACTTCCTCCCATCCAAAAGGCAAGAACTAGACTTGACCAAAAATTCTTTCTTTTTCGGCAGGTGTGTTTTACTTAAAAGTTGACTAAATATGCCTTCTGTTTCCACATTAGATAGATTGTGTCTTAGAGAGGTTTCCATTTCCACAGGAAAAAGCATTAGTTATCCACCAGACCAGTGGTTCTCAACCGGTGTTTCACAGGGCCCTTGGGGCTCTGTGTGCACTTCCCAGGGGCTTCGCAACTATTTGAGGAAAAGAAAATACAAATCAATAAATTTGACAAATTTTAAAAAAAGGCCTAAAGGGTTCTGCCATATAAATTATACGCTGAAAATGGCTCCTCGAGTCAAACAGTGCTCCGCCATAGAAATTATACACTGAAAAGGACTCAATAAGTCAGAAACGGTTGAGAACCGCTCTGCACTAGACTATTTTTCCATTCCGTTCAAGACAGGTTTCTGTTTTGTATGTTCATTCATTCAAACTGAGCACAATTCTGGTCTATCACCATGGGCAATTTACTATCGATTTAAGTTGTGCCAGAAGTATATGTGTGTATAGGTGCCTAATAGTCTGAGTATGTAGTGTCGTGTTTTTGAATTTTCAGTGCTGCCATCTATGAGTGTTCGTCTTAGACAGGTTTATTGTATATACTAATCATTTATATCCCAAGAAATTTTTACAAAAGCCACGGTTTTACCAATGGCTTTTCATATTCTATTTTTTCGAGTCTAATTTCTTTGAAGCCTAATGCAGTGGTTTCATGTTTTTTATATATATGTGAAATATCTGAGTCGGTCTTAACGCCTTCACCTTGATGCACTTTGAATTTTGGTTTTGATACTTGGATATTTTGTTTAAAATGCATCAATTAAGAATATTTAAAAAAAACATTTTGAATACATCAACAGGAAGTATGTTTTTGACTAGCCTCATTTTTTTGGATGCTGAGCATTGGAGCAAAATAAAATGAAGAAAAGCGCTAGAATCAAAGACTGAAGATAACTAATATTTTTTGTGAAAGCATTAGTTGAATGAGCTAAAATGGGTTTTATCACAAGAATAAAGTTTGAGATATAAATTAAAAAAATAATACTTTACTCATGACTTTTTATTTTTGAGGAAGACATAATTGTGTATTATCAAGCATTATATCAGGTTTTGAGATGTGAAATTTATCATCCCAAAATACAATTTTCAAGAAAGAAATTTTTACCACTATAGACATAAACATTATAGCAAAATGCATCTTTTCCTTACAATTTGTATCTAAATTTAATACAAACTTTTTCACTCTATACATTGTTTTAACATTTTGACCGAAATATGTGATCATTTCATCAATGGATAAAGGTTAAATCCCACCCATTTCTGAATGTTCTTGTTAAACATGGTGAAAATAATGGCCTGACAGTGAATGCCCTGTTCATATTATTATGCAGTAGAACTTCGAATAAAATTCTGATTAACAAAGTTCTACTGTTATGAACTCCCCTTGAGTTCTCTGTCTAATTTAATGTTAAAATTTCTTTTTTAACCTTCTAAACGGTGAAGACTCATATATGAGTTCGAAGACAACTACCGTCATTTCGGCCTGAACTCATATATGAGTCTGAAGACAACTACCGTCATTTCGGCTCGAACTCATAAATGCGTTCGCCAGGAACCAGTTCCTTCCCCCATCTCATTGTACGGTTAGTGACAGGTACACAGTGTCGTCAAACTGCCCCTTCTGCAACAATACAGTCCTCTCCTCCCCAAACTCATCAATGTTTGAAAAGAAGAATAGCTTATTGAGAAAAGAAGGATTACTTGGTTTGAAAAGGGCACAAATACCCACGTTGTAGTTGAAAAAAAGAAAGAAAGAAAAGGAAAGTTTTTACCAGTAAATTAGAGATTGTTAATTTATTTGACAAAAATATTTATTATTCGTATCTGAATATTCGTTTGAATATATATTCAAACCTATGAAATTTAACCACTGTTCTGAGGTTTATTCCAAATCCAATAATTCATTCATCATCCACGCAGAAAGCTACAGCTTGTGCTAAGAGAACTAGTAATTAGTTCTTTCTCCAGTTATTACTAATTATATTTGAGCTAATTCACTCGTTAGTAGCTTGGTTAGGGCAGCGGTTCTCAACCGGTGCTCCGTATGCATTTTCCAGGGCTCTGCGACAGGTCGAGGAAAATGAAATGTATAAACAAAATATGATAAATCAATTAAAATGAAAGGCCCACGGGGCTCCGTGAGTGAAAAAAAATTTAAGAACCGCTGGATTAGGGTATCTTCGTGTATATTTTTTAACGAATGTTCTATATACCATTTGTGTTATATACTATGATTTTTGTGTAATTTAATGTTCTACTGAAATTGTCACCAAATTATTGAAGCATCTCATGGAAAAAAAGTCTCCAGGGTGGCTTCGTTAACCTCTTGGGCAGGCCTGTCATTTGGCCTGGCGTCGAGGGGTGGGGGCGTTGCACCTCCTGACTTTTAAAAATACACTAAAAATGGTATATACACACACACACATTGAGTACATATGCTTTGCCCCCCCCCCCCCGTTGTCGTCGTCGTTCTCGTTGGTACGTTGCGTCGTTTTAAAAGCCGTCCGTTGAACAACGTTTTAAAGGGGTTTCGATCTTTTTTGCTTTGAATTAATTATTATCTACTCTATAATATAAAATCCCAAACTCGAAAAGGGCCTGTAAGGGCCTCGTAAAGGGCCTTCTAAGCAACAGAAATTATAGACGATTTTATGTAACGAAAATCTGTTACGTTTTTGGGTTACGGAAGTCAGTTACAATTTTGGTTCAAGTTTTCATTTAACTCTTGCATATTGGGACCAACTCTTGCATATCCCCCATCGGGACTAAGTTATGTGTAAGTACCGAGAGGCTCCTACTTCCTACAGTAGGGGCCCCTAGGATGGGAGAGATAGCGGGCCCCAAACCAGCTTTTTCACGGGCCCCTCTGTGGTTAATTTATAGTGTGAAAAATCAAAAAGTGATAAGAATCGTTCCAGCCCCTGTCAGCCCTGCCCTTGTGGGGGTCATGCCGACATTGTATAATATACATAAATCACCGGTGCTCCCAACACACGGGATCTTGGTACCTGGGGGTGGCATTGCACATATATCTTCACGGGGAAGTTAAAAAGCTTAATTTCCAGAGGCCCTCGATGGACCTCATTGTTTTCTTGCTGCTTTAAAACTGAAAAATTTCCGATAGCGGAAGCCCAAGATATTTCCAGTCCAGCCCCCCCCCCCCCACCTCATAAAAATCTGCGAATTCGGTCCAGAGTGATTGCGTGGGGCGCTGGATTTTATTCGTTGGTAAAATGAATACAAATGAAAATTTGCCATGGCCCTCACAGGGGTATACCCGATAAGCTTCCAAGTCGGGGACCCCGTTTCATTTTGGGGGCCCTGTATGAATCATTCTTTTCTGGGTCCGGCGTATTTTGTTGGGGGCGATGGGGGCTCCAGCTGTGGAAGTCGGTAAAGCTTCGAGGTCGGGGACCAGGGCCCTCATTTAGCTTTTTCCGGGGGGGGGGGGGGGGGGCAAAGAACATGTACTCAATGTATGTGTGTATATATAACCCCCCCCCCCCAATGACGAGCCTGTCGGGAACCGATGTGGAAATTGATAGGTTTCATTTTGGGGGCCCTGGAGTAATCTCATTGTTGTCTTTTGTTTAACATTGTGGAACTTGCAGCAGCTGAAGTCCGAAATAAATCTATTTTGTAAACGTATTTTGTTGGGGGCTATGGGTTTTATTCGTTGGTAAAATGAAAATATTTCATAGCACTCGCAGCGGGGGATGACCGACAAGCTTCCAGGTCGGGGGCCCCATGTGGAAATTGACAGGATTAATTTTGGCGGGCCATGGATGAATATCATTTTTTCCCGTGGAATTTTGCAACAGCAGACGCCCGAGATGAATCCAGTCTGGGTCCCTCACTAAAATTCAGCGAATTGGAGTCTGGGGACCCTCGTGGAGAAGTTTTGTGGGGTTACTTGATGAATCACATTTGTTTTTTGTTGCTTTATTATCGTAAAATTCGCTTCTTCAGTAAGCTGGTGCTTTCACGTGTCCCTTTCTATAGCACTCTGATGAAGTGGGACTAGATAAACAAAATATGTTGTGAAGAGAAGGGAAGGGGGGATTGGCCGCCAAAAGCTGCAGGAGGGGGCAGAGCCCCCCTAGTATTAAGATATTCTTATACAGAGTGCATGTCATTTTACTTGCGAACCAGTAAATCCAGACTTGTAAATACAGCAAAATAACAGGTGCTTGAGTTTAAAAAAATCTCATCTCTGTTGCACTTTCAATTGTCTATTGTGTGCCAATACTACAGCTGTTTTATCGGACTTCTTAAAACTGGCTATTCTTCTAGTACCCACAGTAGGTACAACAGATAAGTGTGCACAAAATGACCATGGTGCAACAAAAATAAATCGAAAATGAAAGAGAGAGAGAGAGAACTAGTGAACGCTTTTTCTCAGAAAAGGAACCTGTATTGTATCAAATAAATGCCGCGGCAAGTTGGCAAACCCCTTTTTTTTGTCAAAATGGTTGATGCAAAGATGGAATGTCCTGTTTTTTCTCCTTTATTGTGATGTTACTAATAGTTTTCTTTGTAAAGATTCGCGATCCCCAAAAAAAGTTGAGGAATGTAAACTTCCTGGAAAAGGTGCAGAAATCTCTCTTGTGATAAGATTATCCGCCTTAGGCGGTGATAAACTTGGAAGTCTGCGGGGCACGGTCAGTATTGTTGTGGGAGCAAGGTGATGATGATATCTATACACATATACATTAGACTAGTCGACTTAACCTTTGACGTTTGTGGGGGGGGGGCGCAGTGCACCTCATGCCACCTCCCCGTATCTCCGCCCATGTGATCTGCTACTTTTTGAATTCGAATTCAGTCATTTCCTTGGATTCCATGCCATTTTTCACAAAAATAAAAAATACCAAACTATTACTCGATTCTCGAGTAAAATGACTTCCTCTCATTCAGTTTTTCGCTCGATATAATCAGATAACTCAATTTTTTTTTTAAATAAAGTATTCCAACATTGACTATTGTTCATTTTGAGGCATATTTCTGGAAATTTTTAAATGCACATTTTTGCACTATATATGCATTTTCTTTTTTTAGCATATTTTTCATTTCTGACTTATTTCTGAATTCCGAAATGGACGATTTTTCTTTTTTTCCTGGGTGTATTTCCTCTCAGGGAAATTTCCCCACTTTAAATACATATATAAATAAATAAATATATATATATTTTAATTATACGTATATTTTTCAATACTCCCCCCCCCCTCCCTCCCTACATATTCTGAGCCTTTAGGGCAGGCATATTAACGCATTTTTAAGGCACATATTTTTATATTTTATGCATATTTCGGCATTATAATATGAGTATTTTTGCTTCTTTTTTTGATTTGTTGGAACATTACAATTCATTTTTTATCTCTTTCAAATGCATATATAATTTTTTTTTTCAATTTTGCGTGCATTTTTCATTTTTGATGCCATAATTCGAGATTATTCAACGGTTTCAATTTTTCGCATATATACATCCTTTCCAAAAAAATTAGAACACCCAGAAATTTACGAGAGCAGTTCATGAAATATTCAAGTTGGAAAGCGCAGTTCAAGGTTGTAGCACAAGTACAGTTTAATTTGCATTTTCCTTTTCTATCATGATCATATCATATGAGCATTCATATCTTGAGCATATCGGTGGCAAAAAGTTTTCATAAAGTAGATTAAATGCGTCGTAAAATACCAAATTAATTTTTTCCTCTTTGTTTCAAAAAATTGGAACACTCCGAATGCTGTTTGAGAAAATTAGAACATTTGGCTTAAAACCTATTACATGAATTTTTTCATGCAAATTTACATCAACTTGATCGAATAAGTGTTTCATGTCTTTCCTCGTTATGTATGCAAACCTACAAGCATTCAATGTTCGCAATACGGGTAGAAAAACGGGAAATTTCTGAAAAACGCAGAAAATTACGAATGTATTTGCTAGGACTGTGGGGGGGGGGGGACGCGTGCTGATATCGTACGAATACATTGTACTGTGGCCATCTTTGGTCTTGGCCATGGATTTTATGCATCAAGACATTCAATTTATGAGTGTCCGGCACAGACCCGAATCGGGCCTCAGCTATAAATCCCATCTTCGCTATCGGCTCCCCGATAGCGGTTTGCAATTGATCAGTTTTTATTAATTTATTTATTTTATCTCGAGTCCGCAATCTCTTGATAAGATTAGTATCAGGTACAATCATCAGATATCACGAAACCATCGAAATATTGATGAGGTTTGATACACATTGGCGAATTCTTGATACTATCTGCGTTTTTCATCTTCAAACGAAGTCTTCAGTGGAAACAAAAAATAGAGGCCAATGGATTAGAAGGCATCTCTGGATGGAGGTGTGAACGTTAGGCTCTCTACCTTTTGATTCCAGAAGTTGAAGACGTATGGTACGGAGAAATAAATTGAATTTTCTATCATGATTTTGACTCTTTCTAAGATATTACTTAATTGCTGCAGCAATTCACATAGGTGGAAAGATGAAAATGTAAATTACACCCATACCCTTAATTTGAGCTTTCCAACTTGAGCTCTTTATGAACTGCTCTCGTAAATTTCTAGGGTGTTCTAATTTTTTGAAAAAGATCGGGTATTTTTATTTCATGGTATATTTCGACATTTTTAAAAATGCAGATTCATCTTTATTTTTAGTGCATGTTTTAGCGTCTAATCCGGGCTCTAGTTACAACTTTCTTTCACGTTTTAAATTCCAGAGACTTTATTTACTTCGAGTATTTGTGTATTTAAACTTTTTTTAGTATGTTACTTGTGTGTTTTCATGTATTTTTTTTTTTTTTTTTTTTTTTTTGTAAGATGATTTAATGCACCAAATTTATATATTTCAGAGAGAATTCTTTTATTATATTCCGATGCAAATGACTGTATATCTAATATGCGTATTCAATCTCACTAAACCTACGCTCATTTTTGAAATTAACTCCACGATCATAAGATATCATGAAAAAAAGAAATGAATATTCAAAAAGAATGTGAGTAAAGCATTGAGAAGCAGTTTTGTACCCGAAAGTTTTGATAAATTAATTATTTAATGATGTTCCAAGGTTGGGAAGTAGCTGTAGTTTTGCTCGAATAGATTTGTATCAACTGACAAATATCAGTTGTTACAATGCCTTGCCTCGAATAGTAGTAATTCCAACAACACTGATTTAACCAACGCACATTATTTACGAAAAAGCTTTTCGATTTTCAAAAATAATTCACATTTTAGGTGAACCTCAAAACCGCGAGAACATACTTCAACACTTGCAAATTTAAAAAATACAATTAAAATATTAAGGGGCATATATATAGAATGCTTCTTGAGATTCTGAATATTTATAGTGTTCAACTTGAAAATATTGGGACATTTTTAAATACCTAGTGGATGGATTAGTAATTTATTTTTAGTACGCTCTGACATTTCGTTACTAAGTTAATCATATCAATATTTCACAAGCGAAAGCAAGTAAATTTTATTGCCTGTTAAAGCTAATCTATATTGATAGAGTTATTTACCATAGAATGCTGAGCATCTATAAATACGCTACAATAATTTCGTTCAAAATTTTGAGTATATCCCGCCTTTATGTGTTTTTTATTTAGTTCGGAAAATAGAAAAACTTTGGAGAATGAAAGGAGAAAGTACATTTCTGGGAAGAAAGGGTCAATCACCGGGTGTTACCAGCCTGTCACTTCGGTTCAGCCCCCTCTCGACGGCTTATCATACATGCCAATTACCCATTGTCACATACTGGGGGGAAAGCATTCTAGAATCACGTGACCCTGTGGTCATTTTGAAAAGATTTTGTGAAAATAAGTAGCTTTTTTTGAAGAGGTTTTGTGTTCGACCCTGAGCCGTCGATAGGGTTAATTAAATTTTTTTCTAATATTTTGGATAATTCAAAGTTGGTGGAAAAATTATGATTTTTATATGGCCAAATTTAATTTGAAAAATTTCAACAAGTCATACTGATTTTCTTGATCAAGTTGTTAAAATGTAATGTGAATTTTAACATTTTTTAACTGGAGTGCATCAAGAATGTGTGCCACTTAATATCAATTGTGCTTTTTAATGTATAGATCAAGGTGTATCATTGAAAATTAGAAACTTTCCAATATTTCCCATACTCTTAATGATGACAGAAAGTTCAGATTGTTATACCTTAATGAAAGTATATTTCCTTGCTAGCGTAAAGAATGATAAGCAAAATTTTAATGGACGATCATAAACTGTTTTTGTAAATGAAGCTTGCTTCTTGGCAAGGGCGTAGCGAGGGGGGGGGGTGGCAGACCCCAAGGCCCCCCCCCCTTTAAATGTGAGAAAATGACCAAAAAAAAGGAAAAAGATGGCCAAATCTATTGTTCTATCACTTTGGTCCCCACGAAATGAAAGTGGTTCCCCCCCCCCCCGAACAAAATTTCTGGCTATACCCCTGCTTCTTGGTCAAGAAATCCTGCAGTAATGCTGAATCCAGAACAGTGGAATAATGTAGCAGCTAAGAACAATTATAATTATAAATTATTAAAATTTGGGAAACAGTTTCGTAACTGATGATAAAATTTTAATAATTGTTATTTATTATCCTATGTGAATGTTGATGATTACATTGCAATTTGTAGTCATTTGTAGTCATGGATCTAGAATAGATTAGCTAGATAATTCAAACTTTTTTATGATGACTTTTGACTTCTCTTTCTCAAATTAACCAAGTTTGACTGTACATTGCTTTAGTATTATTAAAGAAATTAATAAAAAATTTCAAATTGGATTAGAAATTTCAGGTCGTGAAATAATTCAATTTTTTTTTTCAAATTCAATTTATTTTATTTGTTTCCGAAGTTAAATAATACATGAAACAGTCAAATCTCAATGTTTGTTGTCTAGAGGCCTGAGCCCGTACAGAGCAACTAATTAAAGGTAAAGACGAAAGAAACAAAAAATAACACAAATCTTATAAAAAATAAAGTTAAATAATAAAATGAATTTGGACAAATTTTTGTAACAATTATACTGAAATAAATGTTCACATAACAGTAGCATTTGATATAATAACATTTGATATGAGGCAACTACAGGCGTAATTTTTTTTGAATGATTCAAACCTAGATATATTCTGTATTACCAACGGTAAAGCATTAACTAGTTTAGGAGCAAGGTAGTAAAAATGTTTGCGAAATATTTCTTTTCTAAATGAGGGTATGCAATAGATTTTGTTTGGTCTTCTCATTGATATGGACGTATATTCATTATATATGTTTTCAAGTTCTCATATATCTTCAGTATCTTTAAAAGCAGATCAAAAATTTTAAAACTTAATGCAGAATGTGCCCTTCAGCTAACATTTTCAGCAATTTTTCTGGTTTTTCTCCTTGCATCATTTCATAGTCGGATGCAGTTTTCCACAATTTTTGAGTTTGTAACTGCTATTATAAATGGACTTGGCATTGCGAATAGCAATTTCCACTGTACCTGCAATGTCACTCGCATTTACATACTCCTAAAATTTCATTGAGGCATATTTATAACAACATTGATGTCAGTAGGAATAGCAATATCTGCTATTTTCTAATAAATACTAAGCCATACATGCATCCCATCTATATTCCTCTGCGAAACTTCTAATGAATTGGTACATGTTAGAATATGCATGTATGTGCTGAGGACGTAATGCAGAGTTTACTTCTGTATAATGCTTGTTATGTGTAATGCTGCCATCTGCCATCAGTTTTTCTAACTATGAGTGAAGTGCAATGATTGAAGAATTGTATCGTTGTGGGCCTGTTGCTTTCTATGGCGAGACTTTTCAACAGATAGAAGTGAGGGGAGTTTCTTTGTAGAAGAATAAAGAAAATAAACTCAACTTTTATAACAAAACATATTTTGGCGAATGAATTGATTTGTTATGGGCATCTTTTTCTCAGCCACCTCGTTAAGCATTTTGCCTGTTGTGGCGTTGTATTTGTATTTATTTGTATTTAAAATTATAGATGAATGTCATGTATTTATGCCATGTGGATGAATTTAATTAATAATTTTTACTTCTGGTTCTGCTGAGTGTGGATCTTTGTCCAATCTCAGGATGACATCCGATAATTTTCTAATGAAATAGTTGAGATTCAGATGAAAAGCAGCATTCTTCGTCCATACGAAAATTGTTGGTGAAAGCCAGAGAATCCAGAGTATTCCTTGCAAATATCACAATCATTCCGATCATTTTCTTAATATTCTGATTGCATTGTCAATGTGTTACCAAAAGATGTTCATTGAAGAGCTCTGGTGGTGAGTTGGATTTAATCATTTTATCCACGTTTTTCTCATTTACAGTAGATCCTCAAATACAAAAGATTTTGTCATTGCAACAGAATTCAGTCATGTCGCCTTTATACCTGATAGGGATATTACCCATCCTTAAGATCAGTTGGGCGGGAATATTTTTCTCCTCTCTTTACATATCAAGTACTTGCACATGTTTTCGATGAATTCCAAACCATGCATTTGAGACCATCCTATCTTATTATCAAATACATGTCTGAACCTCTCAGATGTTGTATTTATATTCATTTATGACTCTGTAGTCAAAAATATAAAGAAATCCTCAGCGAATTACAATATCATCAGTTAACTGCTGATCAAGTTCTTCATTTTCAACTAATAACCACAATATTTGTCCTAATGATGATCTTTGTGGAACCCCTACATTATATGCATCCTGCTGTTCTGTGTTTTCATTCATAACCAATCTATCTCCAAGGGAACTTAATGCCGTCCATGCTCGCCATTGCATCCTCACGTTTTAGTGACCTTTCCATTAAAATGACTGATAGGATAAATCCCAAATGCTTTCATACAAGAAATATTCTATATGTTTATTTTTCAATGTAATTGCCATCCAATAAAGCATCCATTTTTTACAGAATGATGAGGAGGGGTCGTTATAACGAGTGTTGACTGTATTATGGTTTTTAATCTTTTCTGCATTCTAATCTTCTTTACTAACTTTTTTAACTCCCTCAAATTAACAGTTTTCTCGATATCCAAATTCTTCTTGGCTTTTTTTTAATCTTTTCCCTTATTTACTTCTATGATATTTATAACATTCCTTAGTACTTCTACAACACTTCTTTGCTTCCTAAATCCAAATTGTTTACAATGTGAATAGTTACCATTCTCCAATTAAAATACTAATTTTGATGTTATAATTTTATCTAATATTTTTCCCATACTGGTAATAAGCATAATGGTCTAACAACCGATGGGTGTTTAAGATCTTTTCCATCCTTTGGTATAAAAAATATTTTACTTTTCTTCCATATTTTGTTAAATAGCCCTTATAGCAGATATTCAATGCTGCTAAGAACCAATCTTTGTCAGCCACATAATGTTGTCTTATTATTGCAAAAGTTAACCCATCCTTACCTTCATCCGCCTTCCCTACTACTTTTTTTTTCAATTCCAATTTATTAGTTTCTACATCCTTTTCATCATCGTCCTTTTAATACAGTGGTTCCACACTATCATAGTTTCTATTCGGAAAATGGAATTCTTGCAAATGTTCTATACCCCTGTTCTGCAATAAGCCCTCGGTGGACTGGAAATGTTTTGTGGTGTAAAAAAAATCCTTACAATAGTGTGCGTTTTCTGCTCCTTTTCTTAAGATTGCTCTAGATTGTTCTGCGGCATAGGTCACAGATTTCAACATATTCTTCTATGGGGGGGGGGGGGTTCTATAATACCGTATATCATCTTAGATATACATCATTATAATTCAAACATGTTGCAACTTTGTTACTCAAAATTTTATCCTTAATAACCTTATACATGGGTATAAATGCTAATATATTAGTAATTTTATCTCAATAGTCCTTCAATGACTTTTTCTTTGCCACCTTAATTATTTTTGTTATATAAAGCATTTTTCTTTTATTTTTCATACTTCTCATACATTACCATTAATAGTTTTTTGATAGAGTCGTCAAAGCATAGTAAGGTAAGGGCGCTTAGTTTATAAATCTAACGTTCATCAGACTGCATTCTGTCTCATAAAAATACTTGCGTTTTCATTTCTGACACATTTCCTTAATCTGATTTTGTATACATTCTAAGTATTTATCAATATCCATCCTGTTTATCCCATTCTTATATTGCTTGATCATTTCTGATAATTTAATCTCAAAATCAATTAATTTCATATCTTTAAGTTTATAGATTGTACTATGTATTCTAGTTATCTTTTTAACAAAATAACTGTCATTAGTGTATGATCACTAATGGTTATTTGATCAGATACAAACCAGTTCTGAATTTCATGCTCTGTCACATTCTTAATAATAACTAAACCAATCCAGCTTCTACATCTTGAACAGTTAAAATTTGGATTACTATTTGAATCATTTACAATATCTAAAATCCAATGTAATTTTTCCTGTAATATTTTTCTCTAATTTTTCTTTAGACCTTGGACTCCATACTTTAGATTTTGTGTTCAAATTTATATTTGTGATGATTGGATTTGGATACTTTATCAATATATTTTTAATTTCGTTCAATCTCTCCGCCAATTAATCAATGATTCACAATAAGTACTCATAAAGATAAATACCTGATTATTATATTGAATCTTGGCTACTGCAAAATTTTTCTGCAATGCAATTTTAAAATTTGTAACTTATTACTATTTACAAACATCCCAGACTTTGAGTCATTTTTTCATAACACATAATTATCATATCTTAAGGAAACTAGCAATTTTTCCCTGCTAATTTTATGAGTTGTTTATACTAATAATTTATATTCTATTTGATGTCATGATGATGGGGGGGGGGGTAAAGATGATGCTGAGGTCCAGGAAAAGAGAAAAAAAATTCTTTCACAGGGTTAACAATGAAGAGTCCTAACGGAAGAAGAGAGCTTGAGTGTATTTCTTCCATTTACACAGGGCTGAGATATCTCGTCCCTGATCGTTGAGGGGTTGAAGAAATGAATCAATTTATTTAGTTCATAATGGGCACTCCTCCTCCTTACCAGATCATGGACCACCACTCTGTCTCAATAAAGCGATACAAGCAGATGGACAAATGCCATAATGGGCACTAGATATTTCAATTTTTTTTCCAGAACGTCCAGGTTTTGTTTTTTGACAGCTGTTTGGACCGCCAGATCAGTATTATTAATAGCGACAACAGCATATCTTCAGGTATTTGCATCTGTTAGTAAACCATATGAATTGGCACTTAGGAGGATTTAATGCCGCCCCATTTTCATACCAATCCTCAATTGCATAAATTGTATTCTGGAGATTCTCAAGAGCTTTTTGGTCACTTCTATCATAGGACATTACTGTGGCATCATCACCATACAGTGCAAGAGAACCTCGTAAAGGGTTCGGGAAATCATTGATATACAGGTGGACTGTATATCAATCATACTACAGTGGACCAATTATAGATCCTTGATGCATGAATAGACTGAATGCATTGATCTGGACTTCAAAGCTTCTGTCCCTTAGATAACTGTTTAGAACAGGGTTGGGTTTTTGACATGACAAGTGTCAAAAATGGTTTAAACTGTCAAAAACCTGAATAAATGCTTTTTGATAATGTTTTGAACACAATAGGCATATAAAATGATGAAAAACTTACTTTTTTGCATATTACAATGTTTTATTTTTAAACACTAATTTATTACAATAATTAGAACAAAATATTAATTATCTGCAATTTTGAATTTTTAAACATAAGAGTCTAGAACAGCGGTTCTCAATTGGTGCTCCATGTGCACCTTTCAGGGGCTCCACGGCAACTCGAGAAAAATAAAATGAATCAGTAAATATGATAGATAAGTAAATAAGAGAGGCCTACAAAAGATTCTGCCATAAAAATTATGTACAAAAAGAGCTCAAGTCAAACAGTGCTCCGCCATAGAAATTATACACTGAAAAGAGTCCTGCAAGTCAAAAAAGGTTGAGAAACACTGGTCTAGAACATACAAAGTATAATTTTGTAGTTCATTTTATCTAAGCTACTGATTACCCGTGTTCAATTTGCTAAGTGGAATAGAGCTGCTTATTCAAAATATGTATGATAGGGGCATCACAGAGTTATGTTTTAGACTTCAGAAACTATAAATCAGTATTAAAACAGTAAAAAACTTATTGTCAATGTTGTCAAATAGTTTTTTTTAACCTGATAGATATGCTGAATAAAAAAACACTTTTATGTAGATTAAAGGAATCTATTTTGATATTTTAAATTTTCTGATCTGCCCAAAATTTTATTCCAAGTAAAAATTCTCGCACAGAATCTGTTAATATACTAATTAAACATTTATTTTCATCTAAAAATTTCATCTAAAAGCATGGAAAATATTACAATTCCATTAGTTTGTTGAAAATTTTGACTATATATGAGATGTAGTTTTCTGGAAGATATTTTAGCGCAATGTTTGCTATTAGATCATGACCAGCTGCTTTTCGTATTTTCAAGTGTTTTATGATACCTTTCACCTCATTACTGTCAGTTGGATATAGAGCTGCTGAGTTATCTGTTGGAGGGTTGTGAAAATATCCGTTTATAGTTTTTCGAACGTGCTCTACACTAGCATTCGATGTGTTTGAATTAGGTTAGAATTGGAGCTCATATGCATCTGTAAAGACCTCTGCCTTTTCCGAATCTGTATGAACCAATCTGTTCGGACCATGTGAATTGATAGCTTTCTATTTGCCTTGGGTTTACAAGAGTTATAAATTCTGAAAAAGATCCATCTTCATAATTTGCTTCCTCAATGTAATTGATAAATTTTTGACCAGTGAATTCATGTATCTCCATTCTTGATTCTCTTCTTAGATTAATGTACCTACGTTTATGTTCTGGATTCTGGGGCCTACCATCCCTCATGCTTATAAAGAATAATTTGTGTGACAAGGAGCGGTTCTCTTGGATCGTTTCATGGATATAAAAAAAAGAACCACGCCTCAATCCATAAGAAGTGTGCTTGAGACCACATGACATAAAGGAGGAAAATATAGGGACTTTTTTCCCCTTTCATATAGCCAATCACAGGCACACATTCAAGATATTTTTTTCTTATTTTTAGTGGCCTGTCATGGCTCTCTTCGTGTTTATTATTATTATTATTTGAGCGGAATATCAAGGTTTATGCATGTAACGAGTAAGTGTTTACTTTAATATGTGAATTTCATTGTTCAATTCACATATGTCAGTATAAATTTCACCTTGAGTGATAAGGGCGTAGCCAAGGGGGGACCTGGGGGGTCTGCCCCCCCCCCCGAAATGTGAGAAAATGACTGAAAAAAGGGAAAAAGATGGCCAAATATATTGTTCTATCACTTTGGTCCCCCCCCGAACAAAATTTCTGGTTACGCCCCTGATGAGTGATGTTCCTTGCATAATAAGCTCAGCGAAATGAAAATTTGTGCCTTGATTCCTGAAGAACTGAGGAATAAATTAAATTATGTTCACCTTTCCCCCCCCCCCCTCCCCACCTTTGATTATTACAATGTATAAATAATTTTGGCAGTGGTCTGTTAAAATTATTTGGTTTTCTTGAATGTGATATTACTAAGTCACCGATGATGATTGATCGAGGTCAGCATGTTCGACAATTTAACAAATCATACCTCATCTGATGTAATACATCTATATTCCGTACCACCATCTGCAGCAGATTTACAGATTTTTCCTGTGAGTAAATTTTAATATGTTAATTTAAAATTGAATTTACTTATTTGAATTGAAATACTTATTTGCTGAGTGGAAAACGGCATTCAACCGTTTATTTCGCTGGAAAAATTACTTTTTGGATAATAAAATATGAAAATATTTCATGTCTTTGTGATCGTATTGTGATTTTTTTCTCAAAAATAAAGACACGAAAATTAATTTTTCACAAGTGTAACACCATCATGAGAGTAAAATACCGTAATCCAAATCTCAGTAAGTGGTTCTCCCCACTCCTTATCACACAGAGCAAAAACGATGCTTGTTCAAGCATTAAGCTTCGGGCTGGTACGAAAATTTCCCTCTTCTCCTTGAACAGCTCAGATTATCCGTATCTCTCGGACTATTCTTTACAATCATGGGAGGGGGGGGGGGAGGGGTAGGCCTCCTGAGTTTTCTGCCACTACCTTCTTGCTTTATTTTTCTTTTTAATTATAAAGTTCTAAGGAATTTAGGAAGTGCAAGAGGATTTTTATATGCTTTCTCTCTGGAGGAGTTTTTGATTGTATTTCTGATAGCCATTGTGATTGTGCTGATTTCTTCTACATCAATTGCAAAATTGCTGATATTCGTAGGTGTTTCGAGTTCAGAATGTTTTTGTTTTATTATTTACAGGAACTTCAAAATTTATTTCTATAAGAATTGGATCGTGATCAGACTAGAGCGCTGAAATTACATCCACCAAGATGGGAACGTTTAGGTTTTTTGCTATTGAAATATCCAGAACATCTGGCCTATGGTTTGGATTGTCTGTATTTGCTTACAAGTGCCAAGTCTATTTCCTCAACTTCAAAGATTTCTCAAAATTCATTAATGTCTTTTAGTAAGCTTCTGTGGCATTCCAGGCTATCAATTTTAAATATTTCACATTGTAGATGTAACTAGTAGCCATTGGTGTTGCTGAAGAATAATTTCATGGATGCATCCATGAATGTATCAAAAAAGATGTTGTACTTCTCCTGATTTGTTTTTGCCATTAATATACACTTGAAGCAGAGTATTTCATTAGCACTATATCACTTCTTGAATGAGGAATGAAGCAGCTTCAGTAGGCTTATCCTGATTACTATTAATTCCATTGTTATTTAAAGACATTTTGTTAGACCTCATTTTTACAGATGGTAGGCATTGGGCCCTAGAAGCTACATCATTATCTCTTTATGTAGCATCACTGGAAGTATTTGCTTTAGGGTCAAGTTCCACACAGTTTACTTGACTTGCCTCGATTGTTTTTGAAGTCTCAGACCTTCGGACATTATTTCTCTTAGGATGGGCGATGATTCCAGTGTATGAAGTATCACGGCAAAACACTGATTTTCCTTTATCTCTTCGCTTCTGCGGCTGTCATTGCTGAACCTCCTTGCCATCTTCCTCATTCTGATTGCTAGTCTCTGAGTCTTTGGTGATTACAAGACTAGGTTTTTGTCTTTCATGGTTATTTTTGGTTTCTGTCTGTCTTAATTGACCAGTTTTTTTTTATTTTGTGTGTGTATGTGTATGGGGGGGGGGAAGAAAAGCTTTACATCCTCAAAATTAAGCTGGATGACCAACTGCCAGACAGTTAACACACTCTGGAGGGTCCAGATCTCTGACTTTTTTTACATTCAGAGATGTGTGGTAACTAATTAAACATTTGATGCGCCTGACATCGTTACCGAAATTTTTTGAAGTATGATCCCACATCTGACACCGGTAACATTGAGTGAAACCCTTGCATTTTATGTAAGTCTCTACCCTAATTCTGAGATGATTTAGAGCAGAGAACTGATAAATCTCCTTACTCTTGTCGTTTCTAGGTAAATCTACCAACCAGAATGGAATTAGCAGTTTTCTTATCACCAGCTCCTCTGAAACTCTTGAGCTGTGTAACACTATTTATTGTAAAGCCCAACTCTTCCAGACTCCTTAATCTCATCACATGATGTGGTTGAGTCAAGTCCTCTTAGAACTGCCCTTATCAATCAATAATTTTATTTCGCTTATGGGGCCAAACCCGTGCAAAAGGTTTGCACAAATACAGGACATAGGTCAAAATTGTATGAGCAATAAAGAACAGTTCAATTTAAAAGGTTTAGTAATTTGATCGTGTCATTGCAAAAAAAAAAAGTACAGATTTTGGATTTGAAGCTCGCAGAACTTTGTTATAGAAGATAGCATAAGGGCAGTTCTCAAAATTTTCTTTTATCTAATTTAAGTGTGTAGGTACTGAACCTTATCCCCTCTTGGTCAAACATTTTCGTGACCACTCTGTGGTCATCTTCGGATGTAACATGAAGCATTAAATTTTTCCCTGATTTTTTTGGCATCATATGTTGATGTACATGTTGTACCCAGTTTAGTATCCAATGACTTCCAATCACAATATGTAGTGATAGTCAGTGAGGGTATTTTGACTTTTTTCTTTTTGCCAACTTGTTGCCATTCGTTAGTATTAGTTGGATCAGGGTCATCAATTGCCCCATCTTCACTGACTTTATGACCATTTGTAGTGTTTTGTGACACTAAGGCTTGTTGTTGGCTAGAGTTGGCATTTTCTATTTAATGTAAATCCCCTGGGATCCATAATGTTGCTATTTTGAGATTTTTTGGATCCATTATGATCTGTCATGATTTTTCTTGGGTTAGCCCTACATGGGATCCACTTGGCTTAATTGGAAATTTTTCTTGGGTCACCCCTGACTTAGATTTGCTAATTTCTGGTTGTTTGTCTTTGTTTTGAGTCACAACAGTCTTGTTTCCAATAAACTCAGCTTGTTTGTCTTTGTTTTAGATCACCTCTGACTTAGCTTTGCTAAAATCTGATGATTGGTCTTTGTTTTGGGTTACCACAGTCTTATTTTCAATCAGTACAGCTTGATTGCCTTTATTTTGGGTTACCCCTAAGTTAGTTAACATAGGTATGTATTTCATCTTCAAACCCTTGGCCACTCCCTTCATTACAGTCAGTTAAATGGCTCTGACTATTTTTAGAAAGGGTAACCCCTGATGTAGAAGCAATTGGAGGTGTAACACTTCTTTGTATTACAACATTTTCACTATTGATATTAATACCTTTCTTTTTCTTAATCTTTCTTCTCCTCGTTTCGATTCCATATTTATCTGTCTCTTTCTCTTTGAAATATGAGCACATATTATAATCAATACCAATGAGCTTTTTGAGCTCTTCATGTAGCTTAACATAACCATCGCTAATTTGCTCATTTGAGGTACCTCCTTAAATCCTGTCAATAATTATCTTATGTATTCGTCCAAATATGTTATCTGATATGAAATTTGACATACTGTCATTAAATTGCAAGTCCTGTATTGCTGCTTCATGAGGAGTAGATGGAATGAGTGGTGTAAGATCACTGATAATATTACATAATTCATCCTGATTACCAGGGCCAATACTGACTATATCACTAATCTCACTAATATCTTCTGAGAAACCACTGTCACTATCATTATATTGGCTATGAAAATAACAATATGTTTGTTTATTTTTACCAACCACACTAACAAATCACACAACTGGTGGAAAAAAACAGAAATGACCAAGGAAATGGTGAGCATATTTCACCATGTTAATTATACTTGTATGTTGATATATTGCGAATGTGCAGATATGGTGATTCTCTGTTTTGAATTGTCTTCTGCACAGCTTCTTTACATAATTGAAAACCGTTGGCCCATTTAGGTCTCTTCTGAGATTTTCATTTCTGATATAATGCAGTGTAATTTTCTTTAGGAATTTATTTTGGTATACCTCTAAAGCATACATATTTGCTTTCCTGGCGAAAGCCCGTGCTGGGCATGTATATAGTAGATTCGGACGAATAATCATTTTAAATAGCGGAATTTTATTGTAAAGGGAGAGTTTGCTTCGAGGAAAACAGATTTTATATAGCATATTTGTAGCTGCATTGGCCTTCCTAATGACTTCCTCAGTGTGTTTTGCAAACATGAATTTTGTGTCTAGCCATACTCCAAGATATTTAACTGAAGATTGCACTGACAGATCCGTACCATTAATGGTAACAACAGCATCTCTTAATCGACTTCAGACGATTAGTAAACCACATAAATTGTCACGTTGATGGATTTAGTGCTATCCCATTATCTTCGCACCAGTCCTCAATTAAGTAGATGGTATTTTGAAGATTGTCCAGTGCCTTTTGATCTTTTCTGTCGAAACACATGATAACTGCATCATCTGCATATAATGCTAAAGCACCTCTCAATGGATTTGGAAAGTTATTCATACATATATATATTAAAGCATATTGGGCCAATTATGGAGCCTTGTGGAACAGATAACCTGTGTGGCCAATATTGGCTTGATTCGAGAAAGCTTTGTTTGGATTTGCACTTGAAAGGTCCTGTCCCTCAAGTAGCTATTTAAAAGAAGAATTATATAAGGAGGCAGCTGCAAATTTATAAGTTTAACAATTAGTGTATCATGATCCACTCTGTCAAAGGTTGCTTTTATATCCCGAAACACTGCTCCAGTTCTTTGTGAATTTTCGCTTCTGTTAAAATTTCTACCATCCTCTGGACCTGTTGTGAACAGCTGTGCCCACTCCTAAAGGCAAATTGTTCTTCTCGGATTATGCTTCTCACATCCAGTGTGGCTTCCAGTCTATTTATCATGATTCTTTCAAATATCTTTGCTATGTTACTGAGCAAGGAAATGGGTTGGTAGTTCTGAGGAAAAAGTGGATCATTTTTACTTTTTGGAAGCATTTTTACTATAGCTTTTTTCTAAAATTTAGGGAATTAGTAGTTTGTTAGCATAACATTGAAAATGTTTGTCAAAGATGTCAGAACATTTGTTAGAAATTTTTTGAAAGCATAATTTGATATTCTGTCAAATCTAGGAGCCAGGGGCGTAGCCAGAAATTTCTTTCGGGGGGGGGGGGAACCAAAGTGACAGAACAATGGATTTGGCCATCTTTTTCCCTTTTTTCGGTAATTTTCTCACATTTCGGGGGGGGGGGGACCAAACCCCCAAGTCCCCCCCCCCTCGCTACGCCCTTGCTAGGAGCCTTTTTCTTTTTTAAATATTTTTTTGACTTCCTTGATTGTTGTTGGTGCAGCTGGCTCATCAGGATCAAAAGGAGGAGAGACCATGCCTATATAAGTTTCCACTATTTCTTCATTCTCCTCCAAGATTAAAATAGGTTAGTTTTCGTTAGGCCTGAACTGCAATTCGAGGTGATTAACAAATGCATTTGCAATGTCATCATCAGTATATACAAGACCGTTCTGTGAATGCAGTTTGGTGATCCTAGAGGAATATGGTTTGCATTTATTCACTGCTTTCCAAAAAGCCATCCTGAGCGTTAACTTCTCTTATATCAGTGGTTCTCAACTTTTTTAGATTCGCGCCCGCAATCGCCTGACTGTTTTCAAAATGACTTGACACAGTTTTCTTGACAATAGCAAGAAAACTGTGGCAGTTATTTGAGTCATTCTTGCAGAATGTAAATGTGCGAAGTCAGGAATTTCATTAATGTATAGTTATTAAAATTTTAAAAAAATTAAGTTTTTATAAGGACACCCTGTGCCCGAAAACCGAATTAGAAAATTGTTGCCCTGTCTCTTCTGATGCCAACAAAGAAATTTCCACGTTTCTAAAATCTTTACATTATAGTCAAAAATGAGCTACATTTAAAATCAGTGACAAAAATGCTTCACGAAACTTCATGTTTCCAAAACTTGATATGCTCATCAGTTCCCAGAAAATTTTCCATAATTTCAATTCTATGAATAATCAAATTTATTATATTATATTGATTCTAAATACAAATTAATTTGGGATTTACTGAATCGTAATTAATTTTTTATATTAGAATTAAAACGAAATGAGCAATAACTGGCATATATGTTATTGTGGTCTTTTGTTTCTATATTTCATAGTATATTGATAAATATACTCATTCATTGAGTATATTTTTTTATTGCGGTACATGTACTTTAATACAGTACTGTATTTCTTGGATAAGCACCACATGATGAACGTATCACTGTATCGAAATATTCCTTTTTTTATGAACTTTAGGTAAAACCCACAACTGCCATACATTTCTGATATAAAATTTATTAAATGCTCATTTTTAATTTTGGCAATGCTTAGTAATGATTGTCAATTGATTGATCATTTTAGAAATGCTACTCAGTTAATTGACAGTTGAATATCACGTAATGCAAGGCCAATATCTTAGAAATTGTGTTTTTTGAAACGAAAATGAACATGCATACCATCACCAGTTTCTAAAATCACATTTTCAAAACTTAAGCAACGCAATGCTCATTCCATGAAATAAGGAGAATAACATAACGTTGCAATTAAAATATTGTGTATATGTAAAAGGCACTATGTCCATTTTCATGTAGATTGAGATAACGCTATTAATTTGCTGTATTTTCATTACACTATATAGGGTGTTCTGTTAATGGACCGACAAACTCCTTAGTAGGCATCAAGAGGAACAAATATTGCCATGGGACATGGTGTCGCAAACCACATTGAGAGGGTGAAAATCTCAAAAAACGGATGCAGGCTCTGAGTCCAGAGGAGACGAAAGATGGATGTTACTTGATCGCTGAATGTGTTCGTTACCATATCTGACGTAAGCAGCATCATGAAACGCATGCGCTGGGGTAGGATCACTGCAGACGATGTAAATTAGCGCTATTGCAGTAGTAATCACATGTAGCAGTTGTCTGTTTTAATGAGTATCGTGATGGCTAACCACACGAGGAATGCGCTGATATGCATCTGATTTACGGTCAAGCAAATGGCAATAGGTGCTTAGCACAGCGGATGTACCCAACAGCAATACCCGATGAGATGTTGTCCACACCCATACTCCTTCGTCAGGATCGATCGACTATTACGCGAGACGGCAGTTTTCCACCCAGCACGACGTGATGCAGGGAGACCGCTCAATGTACGCATTCCTCAAATGGAAAAAAAACCGTGCGTCAACGGTTCGCTAATTTCCCTCGACAAGTACACGAGCGGTTGCAGCTGAACTCAGAGCCTGCATGTGTTTGTCATGATTTTCACCCTCTCAACATGGTTTGCGACACCATGTTCCATTACAATTTTTGTTCCCCTTGATGTCTACTAACAACCCTCTGAGTTTGTCGGTCTATTAACTGAACACCCTGTATGTATACATAGGTATAGAACATGAAATCTGTTTAAGTAAATAATAGTGATATCCACTTTAAAAACGCTTCAAACGGTGCTCAGAAAATTTCCCTTTTGTTTTGGTGCATTATCTCTGATATACAGAAATATTTCAAACTGCAAATGTAAACTGTGTTCACCTGTCGTGTTTGTTACACATCTGAAAAGCAAGTAAGAGAGCAACATAAAGATTGCAGAGAAAACACGATTTAACTGTATTAAGACCAGGATGTAAGTCAATTTCATGTGGCTTTGTACCCAAAATGAAACTAAAATACAAGAAATATTCCTCTTTTACTTTAATTTCTTAAAATAGTACAAGCTCAAACTTTTTTCAATTTATCGATGTATCATATAAAAACGTGCATCTTACGCCTTATTGAATACAAGTATCACAGAGAAATCCAAATTATTTAAGATTGAATTGTGGTGATTGTTCATAAATTATCATTAAAGAAAACTCTCACAAAAAAAAACTATGCATGAACCATGAACTTATCAGAAATGAGTAGTTATATTTCACATTTGCTTATTTTGTGTTCGTCAGGAAAGTGTATAATGATGAGAAGCTTTTTTCCGTTTTTCTTGTTGGTAATACTGCATTTATAACCGAATGTATTTTTGTAATAGTGTATACAATTCATAAAAATGTTGGTTCTGCCACCACATTTGTTCCCCCATCTTTTTGTTTTCAGGAAAACATCACATGAGCAGAGCTGCTCCTTATCCTTATAGGACCAGTAAACAGAATCACGTGGCCCCACCTACCATTCTGCGCCATGATTTCTTTATATTCCAATTAGGGACTGCAAACGGAGGTCATTCTGGATTGATCAGCTTTATCCCATTTTGGTTCCCAAACAAGTTAGACTTTCACCAAAGCCACGACTGGCACCAATAAAAGAATCTTTGTTGCAGAAGATTCTTATTGTCTTGTCTACTCATTCTACAGGGGGACATTTTTTAGGACTTTTCCCCCTCCTATTCAGAAAACCTAGGGGGTGTTAAAAGAACTCCTCCCCCCCCCCTTTTTTTCCTTCCAGACCACTATACCAACCAACACCCTCAAAGATAGCCCTCCAAAGAAGATACTTTCACCCCCACCACCTTCTTGGGGGATGTCGGCTGAACTATGTCTTTTTTCCAATACCTTCAAACTGCAAATACGAAATGAGTGCTGTTTACTTCGCTGGATGCTTACTCACCCTTCCACCGCTACTTGTGACAATACTATTTGGGAAGGCGGGGAATAGCACTGTAAATACGAAGGTTAGATAATCATATATGTTTTTACTTCAACACCAGTCTGTGTAGAGAAAACACAAACAAATAAAAATAAACAATGCTTTAATAATTAAATATTTATGATAGAAATGACACATGGCACTTCCATATGTTTACAAAATGTGAATTTTAAAAAAAAATGTTTTTCTCAAAATTTGCCATCCTTTGCTATAGCCCACTTAGCTCCCTGTAAATACACTACTGAATACAGTCAACCACAACAGCAGTTAATGTTTCTTGAAACCACAAAATCAATAATATCCGGCACATGGTTTTTATATCCGAGAAAATGTGTTGGAACAGTAGGTGCATTTGCAGTTAGATCATTTGAAGTTATATAGGGAAAAGTCTTCTACCATGCATATATTCCACTCTAGAGTTTCAGAGCCTGTGCTCCACATTCCAGTCTCCAGCAATAAGAGTAGGAAGACGAAAGTCCAATATGTCATCAAGAAGACCAGTGTCCAGCCGATTATTTGGTGGCTTGTATGTTGAGACAAGTTGAATCGGCCGTGAGTTTGGGAGATATATTCTTATGCCAATTGCTTTGCGAGATGTAGATGTTTGAAAGTTGATAATGTCATGAGTTATATTTTTCTGAATAAATATTGCCACTTTTCCTCTTCTGTTGTGGCATCTTTCCTGTAGCATTTGTAATGATAAACTTTAACTTGATCACCCAGGACGGTCTCCTGCACTAGAGCGGCGTCTATTAAAAAGTCCTTGAGGCATTCCCGAAATTCATGAATGTCAGATTTAATACTATTTGCATTCCAGCTTATCATAGGTAGAGGCTTTAGGGGGGGGGGGCATAGTTCCTCAGTTGTTTTTAAGTCAGTTTTATTTTTGGCTAATAGATGCAGCCCCTTCGTGCCAGTTATATTTTTATTTCAATTAGCACATAAAGATAATCCGGATCCTTCAGTACTTTCATATTTGTTTCCTTAATTTGCCAAATGTTATTTTCAGAATCCTTTGTAATGCCAGATGTCTAGTTTTCAGACGAAACCACAGTACTAATGTCATTTCCAATAACGTCTCAACATATCAATCAGTAAGTTTGTATCATTATTTGTTTCAGTGTTTACCTGACTTTCTTGTGAATTATGTTGCCAAGGTGTATAGACTTTGTAATTCTTTTTTGTTGTTTGAGGATGTTTAAGGCAATTTCTATATGCAGCCATGTGTTCTAATGAACCACATAGAAAGCACTTCAATTCAGAGTCATCTTTATTCCTTTATTTCCTAGTGAGGTGTTCCCCAGTGCAAAAGCTACAGTAGGGAGTATTGTAGCACTCAGTGTCTTTGTGATAGAATAGAAAACACCTTAACATTGCAGGGTTCTATTGCTACCTCTAGTGTTCAACAGAAACAGGAACTCCAACCAATTCAGTGCTGTTATGAATACTTTTTCCTTTAGCAGGCAGTTCTATCAAGAACAAAGGAAGTAATTTTGTTTATAGTTCCTCATTTGTTGCACATTGTTAATCTCAAAACCACTTTCTTCTAAAGTTTTCTTAATCCAGTCTTTTTCCCAGTGACGGATTAAAAATATTTGAAGACCCTAAGCACTTGAATGATTTTGGTGCCCTCCACAGTCCCTAAAAGTATATATTACTCGATGTCGAATATATAAAGGAAAAAAAATTAATGAAATTTTAGATTTCAGAAGTAACTAATCTGAGTTAAGATTTTTTTTTAAGCACGGATGTGTAGAAAAAAAAAGGGGGAAAGGAGAGACTTTCAACTTGAAAAATCATTGATAATATCTATTGGATCATTTTTGTTTATTTTTGGGACATCTTTGAAAGTTTTTGAAATTTTTCTTTCACATTTCCCAAGAAGACAGACCTTAAATTTTTAGATGGTTTTTTTTTCAGACTTTTTTTAAAAACATTCAAACATATTTTCTCCCATCGACTGCTTGTTAGGATTTCACAAAGGGTTTCAAACGCAACCAATGAATCTTGGCATGGCCAATATTATATTATTTTTGGTGAACCACAGGGTTCGCAGGTTTTTGATGGCTTAAACTGCAGTTTAAACGTCACGTCAAAAGCGTAACTTCAAAAACCTCAAATATAAAAATTCCCATTGGAAATATACACATTAATTGCATGTAATGTTTAAAGTGACTATGTTATGCAAAGAATAAATATTTAATACGATTGTAAAATACCAAATACCAAAAACATATTAAACCAATAAAAATATTGGATAAAAAATCATAATATTGGATAAAAAATTATAATCCTTAGAAACTTTCCACAGAGCACGATGAAGATGTCATTGCATATACACTACTACAGACATGCCAGCATTGGCATGAAGCCTCTCAGTAAAGCTGAATGTTGAGCTTCACCACGATTGGGGAAGGGCGAACCCCCCTCCAATGACAATAAAAAAAATTGTTTTTTTTTTAATGTACAAAGATTTAAATATACAACACCCCATAGGAACTGGACCCTAAGGGCTTAAGCCACATAATCCGCCTACGCCCCCGCAAAAGCATACACGGATACAGGTTGTTTCTCGAACGGGGGGGGGGGGGCAAATCTACCTTCTGCCTATGCCAATAGTTTTTTTTATCGGGGGATCGTCCCTATCGCCCTCCCTTTCAGTATCCCCACCCTTGCCTTCAACCAACTACTTGCGAGGTCACTTAAGCCCTCCGTGTATCATGAATATCCAATGACTTTTCTGTGACCTTTGACTTTTCTGTGACTCTGACTTTTCTGTGACCTTTTCTCAGTTGACAAAATGAACCATGCTGGACTGTTTTCTTATCAGTAGTTACCAAACTGTAAGTAGCGGCCACCTAGGGGGTTTTAGCTAATAAAATAAGGGGTCTTAATGAAAGAGGGAATGTGAGTGAATTTTTCAAAATAAAAATATTGGATAAAAAATCAATTATTATAATCCTTAGAAACTTTCCACAGAGCACGATGAAGATGTCATTGCATATACACTACTACAGACATGCCAGCATTGGCATGAAGCCTCTCAGTAAAGCTGAATGTTGAGCTTCACCACGATTGGGGAAGGGCGAACCCCCCTCCAATGACAATAAAAAAAATTGTTTTTTTTTTAATGTACAAAGATTTAAATATACAACACCCCATAGGAACTGGACCCTAAGGGCTTAAGCCACATAATCCGCCTACGCCCCCGCAAAAGCATACACGGATACAGGTTGTTTCTCGAACGGGGGGGGGGGCAAATCTACCTTCTGCCTATGCCAATAGTTTTTTTTATCGGGAGATCGTCCCTATCGCCCTCCCTTTCAGTATCCCCACCCTTGCCTTCAACCAACTACTTGCGAGGTCACTTAAGCCCTCCGTGTATCATGAATATCCAATGCAATCTATCCCAGCATACGCCCTTGCGGGTCGTATATACGGACGTCTGACAACCCTAGACTCCCCGCCCCCCGTTTTTGTCGTATCGGAGTCTGAGTTTTTTCGGCACCTCCGACGAAACTTCTCAAAACAAGCTCCACGGGCGCCCGCGCAAACTGAAAGCACTATTGATCGATATTAAGCCGTGTGCACAACGCACAACTGCCGCGTTGCGAAGCGCCGCGACGCATAGCAATAGTGGGCTCAAAACAGCAAAAGAGCCGAACAACGTTGAACGAAGCGAGATGTAAGAAACGCCGTCTAAATAGAATGTGTACGAATGAACCCATTTCTTTACTGATACTGCATTACCACACGCAGACAAAACATCGGCGCAGGTGAAATAAAAAAATTAAAAGAAACGTTCGTGTCAGGATACAAACAGTCCAGCCGATTTTCCAATTCTGACAGTCAATGCCCCATTCACCCGCGCAGGGAAGCACAGTAAGGAGCTGACAGGGTTTCGACCCGAGATAATTCTCACAATTTTTTTTTCACACTATAAATTCACTATACGGGAACCCGTCGAAGATCTCAGCTTAGGGGCTCTACTGCAGGATATGGTTTCCAACCTTTGGAATCCCGCGGCACGATTGATTTCTTTTCCTTGATTGGAAGCCCGGCCATACACATGATTAATGGGTAAAAATTTAACAATAAACCACTCACGGCCCGGTTTGGCCGATGTCAGGGCCCAACGGTTGAGAAACTGCACTAGACTGGGGCCTTCCTGATGTTCATTTTTCCTTTGTTACTGCAGTAAGAGGGAAAAAATCACGACAGCCCGACTAGACCAACCCCAGGGCCCTTCCGAAGGACGGATTTTACATATTCAAGTACGATATCAGACGCTTGTTATTTGCTCATTTTGCTAATTGCTACTTATCGTCATGCTTCGTTGTCAGTCTCTACTAATGGTTCTATTTTGTCAGCTGCCTCCCTTGCGTAATTCATGGTTCATCGGCCGCTCCCCAAAAAGAGGAAGATATTTCCTCATATACACTCATGTCCATAAATTAAGGATAATGCCAGCTCCGGCAAATAAAGGTTCAGAAACAAAACAAACGTTACTTATTCATAATGCCCATTTATTAAACAAAAGATAAAGAACAAAAACGATGGTGTATGTATGATACCATTCATAAAAACTATGATTTTTGCTCCCTGGAGCAATTGTAAAAAATATCTCCTTCACAAAAACTTACTATTACATGGTTGGTATGATGGTTAATACATTGTATGTCTCCCATGTGATGAAATACAGTCCGTACAATGCCTAGGCATGCTGAGTATCAAATTATCTATCTGATCTTGGGGAAGATCACTCCACTCAGCAAGCAATGCTCTCCAAAGTTCCGGTACACATGTAGGAGGTGGTTGTCGGGCTGCAACTCGTCGGCCAAGCATGTCCCACACATGCTCTATCAGATTCAAGTCAGGTGAGAATGCTGGCCATTCCATACGGGTTATATCCTCAGATTCAAGGCATTCGTTTACGATGTTTGCTCGGTGAGGACGGGCGTTGTCATCCATAAACACAAATTCTGCGCCCATGGCAACCCTAAACAAACGTACATGTTGTTCCAGAATGATGTCCCGATAAATTTGGGCTTTCATGATTCCGGTTTGAACATGCAGATCTGTTCTGGAACCCAGTATAATTCCACCCCAAACGAGCAATGCTGCACCACCGTAACGGTGTCGTTCAATGATGTTGTCTTGGTGGTAACGGGTACCTGGCGTTCTCCATATGAAAGTCCGACGTGAATCAGACTGCAAGCTAAACCTGGACTCGTCGGAAAACATCACACAAGCCCACTGTGACGATGTCCACATTGCATGTTCTCTACTCCAGGCTAATCGCTGCTAACAGTGAGTTGCCGTGAGCGGAATACATCTGACAGGCCTGTGAGCATATAGACCAATATCTCCCAAACGTCTGTACACGGTTTGCCTTGAAACTGTAGTACCCGTGGCTGCAGATAGCTGACGAGACAGGTTGGATGCTGTGTTCCGTCTGCTTCTTTTGGCAGTTACTGCCAAATACCGGTCTTCATTCGGCGTTGTAACTCGGGGGCGACCTGTATTGCAACGTCTACTGACATTTCCGTTATCTTGGAATCGTTGCCAAAGCCTAGAGATGACACTTTGGGCAATTCCAAGTTCCTCGGATACTTCCATCTGAGTACGCCCACATTCCAGGCGGCCGATAATTCTACCACGTAAAAAATCATCCACATGCTTCCTCAGTGTCATAACTATTCGCTTATGGCACTGAGCGCCTTACAGAACTCTTGTGAACAATTTTACTTCTTTGCCACCATTCCTTATATACCTCTTACACCTTCGTCATTGTGACGTACTGTCGGCATCATCTGGTGGCTTCCTGAAATTTGCATATCATTCTTGCAGATGTGTGTGATAATTCTACAGGTGAAATTTTTACTTTAGATTTCGATTTCCGTTTGATTTTGAATTATCCTTAATTTATGGACATGAGTGTATAAAAAAACAATTTCAAAGCTTAAAATAGGCGCACAAATGAATATTTTCAGCTCTTCACGACGCTCCTAGGAGCCGTGACGCACACTTTTAGAAACACTGTGGTATTCCTTTAAATTCGGCGTAAATGTTGCGTCGCAACACAGTTAGTGGCAAATGAGTCCGATGTTTGTCTTCTCTTAAACTCGTTCTGTCACATGCGTATATACTGTACGATTTCGTCGTTCGCTGTAGCTACTCGGTAAAAATCGACGCGTTTAAAAAAAATGGATGATAATTATTAAAAGAAAAAACTATCTTCCATCGCTGGGGGAAAAAAATGGGTGCCTTTTCACATGGCCTTCACAAGGATGGGGCTGACAGGACTGCAGCCCTGTGGCCCGGGACAATCAGCATCACTGTTTTTTCCATGATATAAATTCACTACAGAGCTCTTCCCCCAGCCCGTGAAAACTCTGGCTTGCGGACCCGCCAAAGATCCAACAGCCCTGCTCCATGATGTGGGGCGAAGGTCATGTCCTTTCTACTGAAAACCAATATTGTTCCCAAATGTCTTGCCAGTCCCCCCTCCTCAGGAATTACCACGTGATCCTGAGAACATTGCTTTAGGGGAAATATTACAGATGTTGAAAGGTCCCAACAAGTAAAGAAAGAAAAGTTTTTTTTTGTTCAACCAGGCTAAATAGCTTTTTTGCCCCCACCAATATAATGTCTGCTCAGATGTCAGGTGTAGGGTGACTGCACTCTTTTCTGTTGCTACTCACCCATCCATCCCTCCCTCCAGGGCAAAAAAAAAGGGAGAAAAGAAACCTGAGAGAGAGAGAGAAGAAAAGATATTAAATTCCACAGCTTCTCCAAAGCCTAGATCAGCGATTCCCAACGTGGGGGTTAACGGGGCGATGGAATGTTCCAGGGTGACGGTAGAAGCTACGGGTATAGCATAGGATTCTATGGGTTAGATTGTGGCGAGGGGGGCGCTGGGAGAAAAAAATTTCTGAAGAAGGGGATGATGGGACAAAAAAGTTTGGGAAACTATGGCCTAGATTTTAAGGAAAAAATCGAAAAAGATCTCTGGAGAATCATAAAAAAAATCCGTGACCTTCACTCAAATTTTGTGACTTTTCGGGACTTCCGTGCCCGTTTTCTCATTCTGTGACTTTTCCGTGATGGTAGACACCCTGAGAATTATTTCGGACAATATATACGTTTTTTCTTTCTTTTAAAACGTGCAATTTGAATAAAGCATAACAAACACACTGAAGGGAAAGCTATGGAATGATTTGATATCCTCTGATTTAAGATAGTTCTTGACCTTAAAAATTTTTCAACTGCTTATATATGTGCTTCGATAATTCAGTAATTATAATTCTGAATATAAAACCCTTTAATCTACATAAAAGTAAGGTTTTGTTATTTAACATATCTATCAGGTTAAAAAAACTATTTGACAACGTTGACAATAAGTTTTTGACTGCTTTAATACTGACTTAGTTTCTGAAGTCTAAAACCTAACTCTGATGTGCCCTATCATACATATTTTGAATAGGCAGCTCTATTCTGCTTAGCAAATTGAACACAGGTAATGAGTAGCTTAGATAAAATGAAAAACACAAAATTATATTTTATATGCTCTAGACTCTTATGTAGAAAAATTCAAAATTGTGATTAATATTTTGTTTCAATTGTAATAAATTAATGTTTGAAAATCATTGTAATATGCAAAAAAAGTAAGTTTTCCATCGTTATATAACTGTTGTCTCCAAAACATTATCAAAAAGCATTCATTTAGGTTTTTGACGGTTTAAACCATTTTTTAACACTTGTCATGTCAAAAACCCAACCCTGGTGAACCATAATCATTGGGTGCCTGTTCTTTCAGAGATGCATTTTCAAATTGCAATCCGCCTGTACCCATCATCAAAAGAAGAGCACCCTTACGGCAAGTTTAACATACGAATGCATGACATGACGATGATTTCAATCTTCGAATACAATTCCTCCAACGTGTTTGATTGGAACATTGATCAAGTGCTCGCGAGCACGAAATTGGGCGAACATCGAGCACTGTAGGTTCTTCAGGGAGCCCATGGTGATCGCGTGAAAAGAGTTGAAGATGCCTGTTCTAGATCGAACCACAAAAGGGTGGGTCTAGGCTGTGTAGCCTATGCAGAAGCAAAAAAAAACCATCAAGTATTCTATGCAAAATTTTAAACTATGAGTGTACTGGACTAAATGATTTTAAGAGAAACCCGTGATTTTTTTTTTTTAAAGTTGATCCTCACGCACTCCCAAGAGATCCGTAAGAAAATGAAATTTGTTAGTGTTAGTAGACATCGAAGAACCAGGATTTCAACCCACACGTGCACAATCATAGGCTACTAGCTCCCTAATCATTGGACTGCCAGGCGACAATTTTTGATGCATTTCATCTGTCTGGGAACATAGCAGCAAGTTTTCGGGGTTACTTTACTGTTACGACTTATACGCCAGAGAGGCGCCAAAACTATCTCTCGCACGGGTAATAATAATTAACTGTGAGATAAAACCCCCGAAACCATGCAGTCGATCCGCTAATGACTCAACCATTTCATCATTTTTAAGTTCAAGTCCTTATTCTGTAGATCTCGACTTACATTGGCGTACGCAAAGGGGGGTTTTGGAGTTCTAACCCCCCCCCCCCCAAGTCGAGATTATAGTGTTATTTTGCAGGAAAAAACGTATTCTCCCCCCCCCCCCCCCCGAGAAGCAAAACACATTGACCCCACCCCCTCTTTGAAAAAATTCTGCTTACGCTTATGTTGGCTTAGTCTTAAATTTTTCATTTTTATATTGATTTAGGAATAGTAGTGATTTATTTTATTAACGCTTTGGTCTCACCCAGACACAACCCGAGGACCTCGTGACAAGTAGATCTGTTTACAATTTGCAAGAGTTATCATGCAAATTCAGGGCCGCAACTAGATGCTTGGTCACCCGAGGCAAGCGCGCATTTTGACGCCCCATTGTAATGTTGAAGGAGAGGTTTCAGAATGAAATTTGCGCCCCCTAGGGTCCAGCGCCCGGGGCACGAGACCCGCCTGCTCCTCCCTAGTTGCGGCCCTGTGCAAATTGGTAGGCAGGAATTTTTAACTGGAAGGAAGGGGGCCTCTCAGAAAAATCAGTTTGTCAAAGGGCTCCATGATGCTGTTAAAATGGTTCAAGCTAACTCTATAGAAATTGCACGAAATCTCTTCTTAAAACCTCAGCATTAACGTGATCTCTAGTTTGCAATATTATCAGTTATATTTGTGCGATCCTTTTGATGAATATGTGGTGAGATTTGATTTGTGTCTCACAGATGGCAGCACATGTAAAGCCAATGCCATCCTATTATCACGCGCGAAATAGCGAGATAGGCGACTGAACCATCAAGCGAGTAACATGTCGTTCCAGTAGATTTTTGTTTCCTCTTGTCATGTTTCGTGTTGTAAATATAAATTATTTAAAAAAATTAATTAATCACATCCTGAATCCTTCATTTTATACAAAATCACGCAACCTGTCAACTAAAAATATCTTCAACCATACAATCAATCGAAAATTTTAGGATTTTCTGCCGGATGCTTGACGCTAGAAAAAATGTACATTAAAAAAAAAAATTTGGCAAATTTTTGTGGTACTCCCTTTTCTCTTGATGCTCTAAGCACCTGCTTATTTTGCTTAATGGTTAATCCGGCCCTGCTTTTTCCACATTTGCAGAAAAGCCCTTAGCACTGCCTTTATCGTCTGTGCAGTTGAAATACAGTATATGGAATTTAAAGTCTTGTTCTCTACAGAAACTTGTTATTGTTCTACGATCATCTTCTGAGTAAGGTCGCACAGTGATTCTGTCAGACTTGATCTGAATGTTTGTTTGAGTTTAGTAATAGCAGATTTTATGATAAGTGGCAACCCAGTCTGTGTCTCAGTCTGTCAAGGTGGAGGAATATTAGCTTTGCTTTTGGGTTTAATAATTTCAACGCCTCCATCTACATCTTCACCATAACCCTTATTAGGGTGCGATGGATTATATTCATTAGAACTTCGATGATCCCAAATAGCGTTATTGTCCTGTGATAAGGCACCAAAATCCGAAGTTGTCCCATAGTTGACACTTTGTTGATCTATCTGTCTGTTAGGATCTGGTTTAGAGTTGCGCCACCAACTCTCATCGTTATCTTGAATTAGTTCTTTAGATTTACCCGCTGAGAGCCCATCTCTTTGAGTGAGTTTTGCTACCTTGTCGGCCTCAGGAAAAGCTCCATGCCTTTTTACTCTTGTGTTTCTTAGTCTTTTTACATTTACCTATGCTAAGCATAGGAGAGAGCATCAGATTTTTTCAAATTTTTCTCACTATTGTGAGGTACACTTATATTGTTTTTAGACATAGAATTATTTTTAGTAACGCTATTATTATTGACAACCACATTTGTAGAGGAACTTTTGTGTGAGTTAATATTCTTTTTACCTGAATCATTATTATTACTGCATATTACCTTGACAATACTTGCATCATCACTTTTAATTTCCTGCTCAACTATGTAATTTAACATATTTACCACTTCATTATCAGAAGAGGAGCACATTTCAGAAAAATATACAAATACAAATATACAAATACAAAAAGAGTCAAACTGATTATATACATAATTACCCTCACCAGCAGGATCAATACCTTTACTCATTAATTAATACTAATTATTTCGGATTGATCACTAACGGAACAGTTTTTCTCATTTTTCATTGACCCATTATCCTCAATGAAATATTTACTACAAAATAATATATTATTGTTCACCATTGGACTCAAATTTATGTTATTAACATTATTGTCATATACCAGATCAATATGTGTATTATTCAACATACCTTGAGTTATCAAAACGTTTTTATAGGTTTTTAAAACCCCTAACTGATATACAACTGAATTATTATCATTGTTATTTACATTATAACTTAATTTGGAGTTTAGATTACCAGACATACTAAGATTATTTTGACAACTGTTTATTACCTTGTCCATAACTAGACTGCTGATAAATACTTTTCTTCAAATAATTATGCATACTGTTTACTAAAACACTATTACCAACACCACATTCAGTGAGCACTGTATAGCTGCCTATATTATTGACAAGGTTCTCATTAAAGCTATTTTCATATAAAACAGCCAGTATATCAGCTTTATCTGTCGGTACCTCAGTACTTGTACCTGCTACTTTGTCTTTTGGATTATTTCCTTCATATACACAACTGTTAGACATGCTAGACTTATCTTCATTATTATCAGTTAAATTGTTTTCATTAGAACAATTAAGTATTGAACATAACATTAGTCTCAAATAATTTTTTGTTAAAACCACTTTTGCTCTCGTTCTAGACTTGTTCTTTCATTATTATACATCAAAGTATTTTCATTAGAGCAATTATTAATCAATGTAACATTGGTGTCAAAAAACTTTTTGTCACCCTCAATTTCACTTGATTTCATAGCATTTAGTTTACTCTTTTCATCATTACGATCAACAAGAGAGTCATTCTCTGTCTTTTTCTTTGCCATTTTCCTATGGCTTCTCAGCCTTTTTCCAATTGGGGAGACACCCTGATTATTTGTAGTAACACTAGAGTCAATTTCCATATCTTTTCTTAATGTTTTATCCATAATATGTTGACAGGGCAAGTCACTTGCAGCATTACACAGTTTAACAGCCTGTTTATACATTTGCTTCAAGAAATCTCTGACTTATCACATACCAAATAATTTTCAAAATCATTAAGATCTGCCATCAAGACTGCCAATACACAATCATGCTCTCCCTTTTTTAAATTGTTATTGCTAGCAGCTTCTTGCCAATGTTTTGTTAAATAGATTATAATAGATTATCGGGGTACTTTTGAAAACTGTCTTTCACTTAATTTACTATTAGCAACATCAATAACATTATTGCATAAATTTGTAAACTCATCATCTTTCACTACTCTCACCACAGGACAGTATTTGGCCGTGCCAAGTAATACACAAAGAGACTTACCTTGCACGAAGAAAGAATAAAAAGGATATAAGTGAAGGATCCTCCCCGACCCTCTAGATTCAGTCGGTATTTTCAGTCTAGCACGAAGCCACCGACAACTGTTCGCAGTGTCAGAAATCAGCACACGCCTACGATACAGGCCGACTGACAGCATGGATCTAATCGCGAAACCCCGTTACGACTATTTTTCGACGATTCAGATCACAAAATACGGGATTTATGTACAAAAACTTTAAAAAAATTAACAGCGTTTCCGCAAAACAATTATCTAAAAGCATTGAATGCACTACGAAAGTTTTATTAAAGTTCTTTTATAAAACTTGAAAAACGCAACCAATAAGAGCATTGGTTACATTCAACGAATGTAACCAATGAGCTCATTGGTTGTTTTTTTTCAAGTTTTGTAAGGCCTCTTTCCCGGTCTATAAAGAATTTAACGGTCAAAATGGCGGTGCCAGACCTGAGTTATTGCGAAAAATAGAATGAATAATATATAATTAAATTGGAATTGATAAAAAATTGAATTGAAATTGGAATTAATGTATTAAATATGAATTTTCATCGTATTTAATTCTTGTTCTATTTTTTCACGTCATCCGAAGTACTATTTTAATATATGACCATGGTTATGACGTCACGACCACTGCCGTTATTTAAGAACTTTTCTTTAAATAAAATACTTAGTTTGGTTTAGAACCGAGCACGCCCAGGCTCTGTCACTTTTGCGATATTCAATGACGTATTTTAGGTGCCGGATTTTATTTTTTTCATATCGAAATTTGGGGGGGGGGGGTTATTTTTTCCCCTTCATATGAATAACGGTCTTGAATGTTGACTGCTTTGGCGAATCGTGCAAGAGGTCTTCGTTGAAATCCTGCTGAAGAGTGAGAATTTTTATGTATAATATACCGGATCAGAGGGGAGGGAGACGCATGCCTTTTCGCAAGCCAGCCAAAAATTTAATTTTTTTCGAATATTTGCGTAAAAAATTTGAAAATATTGAAAGGAAATACCTTTTATATGGTATGTTCAATTTCTGTTCATTTAAATCATAGTTTCCCAAACTTTTCATTCCATCGCCCCCTTTTTCAGAAATATTTTTCTCTCACCCCACCTCAAGTGAACCCATAGGATCCTATGTTAAATCCGTAGCTTCTATCGCCCCCCTGGACCATTCCATCGCCCACCAGGGGCTGATATTGCCCACTTTGGGAAACACTGATTTAAATGCTTTTGGAAGGTTGATAAGTCAATATTTCTCTGGAAGAAATTCCTCGAGTCCCCTTTCTTCCCCCCCCCCCCAAAGGTCGATCCTGCATAAGCCCCTGCTTTGTATATAGACTATATGGGGAAATGGTTAAATTATCCTGGGCCTCTGAATTGCAAAAGGCCTGGTGGTTTTTGTGAGGATGGGGATTCTGCTAGTGCCTACGCCTAAAAATAGATGTAGAAGTTGTCGTGGTGGTTATACATATATTGAGTATTTAATCCTTTAACCCTCTATGGCAGTGGTTCTCAACCTTTGGAAGACCGCGGCCCGGTAGGATTCTTTTTTCTGAGTGGAAGCCCGGTCATAAACACGACTAATGGAAAACGAACGGGGATATACGTATATGAAATGATGAATCACTCACGGCCTGGTTTGACTCTTGCCATTGGGCCCGGTGGTTGAGAAACACAGCTCTTATGAAAAGGTATTAGATTTTTCTTTACAAAAACGGATGTAAATTGGTGCAGTTAGCATATTTTTAATTGATACAATACATCAACACAGCAATTTCATTATAGGTTACTTTTCAATTAGCTAAAATGTTTGATTAAAGGTAAAACAGTTTGCCTTTGTACAATGTTAAACTGTAAAATCCCTTAAGTATTGTTTTTACACAGAATTACGAGTTCTCGCGTGTTTTAACGTAATTCAGGAAATATGTTGTGAAGTTGTCAAACTAGAGTCATAACTTTATAGTCTTTCTTTGGCGAGTTTCTGGAATCACTAATCAAGTGACAAAAAAGTTTGGATATTTTTCATTACTGCAGATCTAAAATCGGAACAATTTTTTTGTTTGTTTTAGATACATCGCGATGTCATTTTAAATGCATAATGAAAATATGCAAATTAAGTGTTTCATTTTTGTTGCGTATATTGTCATTGTATCGGTTAATACAGAGGTTCCTAAACTTCTTCGGCTGCGACCCAAAATCAATAACTTATAATCAATAACTTAACTTAATTAATCTATTTAAAAAATAAATTCAATAACATATTTTATTTTGCATTAATTTCACACTTATTTTTCATTAATTTTATAATTGTTTTTCATAAATTCTCGGATCACTTTCCATTAATTATGGCAATATTTTCATTACTTATGAAAATTTTTCATTAATGTTTGTTTTATGATTTCATAACTTAATTTAAATACCTTTCAGCATTCTTGTGTGTTCTATAATTATATTATGCCATTTTGAAAAATACTATGTATAAAATGATGGCTATAAGTGGGGGAGGGGGTGCTAAAAATGTCTTCGTCTCAGCCCAGACTGCCGAAATCGTTGACACCTTTGAAATTATTGACGCAATAAACAGATGGTAATAGTGGATTCGCACGACCCATCTCAGGAGCCCCTGCGATCTAAGTTTGGGTCGCAACCCTTAAGTTAAGAGCTTCTCTCTTAATGCAAAACTGAATCACCGAATATTCTACTGTAGATTCTCGTGTTATAATTTTAATTTCTGCATATAAGTACGAGTATTTTATCATTTCCGTTTTACTGAATCCTCTTTACTCGTGATTCGTCTAAAATTGTTTTTTTAAATTATTGTTTTTATCCGCTCCCACAAAAATCCGACTACTACTGTCTCGTAATCTAGTGCAGTATTTCATGTCTTTCAACCTTTTTTGCCCATGGCCCCTTCGAACTATATTTTTTCTTCTCCCCCCCCCCCCCCATCCCTCCTTGACCCTCCCCATCATGGAGCAAGACCCTTACTCATTGAGTTAATTTTTTTGAGCAAACTGATATTGAAAAAATAATAATTTCACGAGTGATGTCGACCCCTGATTCAATGAGGGTTTTTGCATAGGAGTTCTGTTGTTTGCAGTACCGTCTTAACACCATAGATGGGCGAATGTCTTCAGATGACCCTGGGCCTAGTTCCGCTTTATTCTGAAAGTAGTCACAATTTTTTCTCACCATATTTCATCTAAAGCCTGATTTCTTAACGTCTGTTTTTTTTTTAGTTTTTTCGCAGTGCTTTGTGGCCCCCTTAGCAGCCTGTCATGGCTCCCCTTGAACTCGATTTTGACCCGTGCAACACAATTGTAAAAAAATTCTATGAATGAAATGGTTTTTTTTTTTTCACAGTAGCTTCAACTAGTAATGATGAAAATTTGCTACCAAAATTTAAAGGATTGTACGGTATATGCTCATAAGTTTGATCCAAAACTGTGTTGATGTACACGTGAATTTTTTTAAATTTCGTTTAGTAAATTTCGTTTTGTGTATAAAACACTGTAATTAGACAAATACTTGTGATAGACCTTAAGGTTTTGGTTCGTAACCTTAACAATGTATCACAAAATATCATATTAAAATTTTGTAATGAAAATACAAAACATATACATCAATCGATTTCATCGATCAACAAAAATCAATAAATTTTCAGAAATCGAAGTAAAATGTCAAAAATAGCATTCCTCGTAAAACGCGTTCAAAGTTTTTATTCACTAATTACTTGCATGTAAAAACGCAATACCAAAGTGGACGTGACTTCTGTTCTAAGCGTTATACAAACAAAACAAGGCCTGTTTTGGAATCTCAAAAAATGGGCGTCCTTGAAAAATAAAAAATATGTATATGTAAATTGAAATTTTGTTCCAAAATGACGTTTTCAACGCAGTTTTACGTTGTGTCGGATACTTAATAAATAAATTATAATTGATTTTTTTTATTTTAAAGGGCATTTTCACATACAATAAATACAAATCAATCAAAAAAAAAGTTCTTTTGATTTTTTAATAGTCGGTTTTGGTTCAGGTTTGAGGAAGATATATTGTCGGAAAATGAAATGGAAAGATGTGATTTTTTTTTTTTCCTATTCAACATTTTTCTGTGGAAGTCTTGCTGTTTTATGAACAAGTGCATTAATTATTTGTGTCTTCTATTTTATATTACAAATAGTATTTTTATAAATTAAGAAAAGATCCAACAATATCATGGCGATTATCATCAACGTACCAGAAACGAAACCCGTCGTTCGTGTAAAAAAGGGCGGTAATCTTTTTCCGTCTACCAGCCAATCAGCGTTCGCGTAACTGTGACTAGGAAGGTTTCGGATTCATTTGGGTGTTGGTTAGGGGCCCATCAACATATTGGGCGTGCTGAAGATCTAGATTGGAAGGTTGAAGTTTCCAGATCGGAAAGTTGCCCAGACTTACTGGGTTTTTTCTCCCCAGTTTTATGATATTGGGAAACTACGCAATGAATATTTGAGGATCATCGTAGGCATGGCCCCCACATCCAGGAGCAGGGCCCCCGTAAGACTTTTCATGGGCCCTTCTATAGTTGATTTATAGCGTGAAAAAGCAAATAAATGATGAGAATTGTCCCGGGCCCCAGGGCTATAGCCCTGTCAGTCCCGCACTTGTGGGGGGGGGGGTGCTGTGTTCCCCCAAATTTTTTTTTTAATGCCATGATCGTAGGCGTAAAAATATTGGAAATATTTGGGGGTAGATCAAAACCAACATTTCTATAGGTATTATGCAGGGCTGTAGCGTGCCTTCTCGGGACAGAGTTTTTCTTTGGGGTCCCGGGAAGGGACCCCCAAGAATGTACAAAGTATTATATTCATAATTCTTGGGGAATGTACCCCAAGAATTATACTCATAAAAAAAAAGAGCCCTTCTCCCCACTTTCTTTTAATGATGTTTTTTTTTTTTAATTCAGCAATTAATTTTGGAAGTGAATGTGTCATAGATATTATTTCAAACAAGAAATTCAAAATTTCTAGGAGGATACAAAATGGGAGTCTACATTTTTTTGTGGGGGGGGGGGGGGGCATTTAGCTCGGGGTCCCCGATTTCCCCAGCCTAGTTACGGATCTGGTATTATGGAGGTCAGAGAAGTATTTACAGGGGGGGGGGGCTGAGCGGGCCATAGCCCAGGGACGGCAAGTTCGGAGGAGCGGCAAATTTAAGGAATGAGTGATCAAGAAAATTGATAGAACGGGAAGAAAGGCAGGAAAATCTGTATCACACAGTCGGTAAAACTATAAACGCACGGGGCCCGGTGCGACAGCATCTGTTGTATACCCTCCTAAGGGCGGCTCTGGTTCGAACTATATAATTATTTAGGCCTTACGCTGTAAAAGTTTTAGAAAATAACTTTTCTACAACTTTTACAGTGTAATCCCGGCCCATAGGTGGAGATAGACTTGGAAGTCTGGGGGGCATGATGATGATGATGTGTCAATTCATATATACATTAGATCAGTCGACTCCACCTTTGACACTGATGGAGCAATGCCCCCCCCCCCCCGTATCTCCGCCCATGTCCCGGCCGTAGATGTAGTTATGTATCAAGATATGTATACCGTTCGCGCTTCTTTGGTTACCGGAAAATTTTTCTTTTCGGTAATTTAATTATTGATCGGAAAAATTCTGGTCTTCCACTTTTTTTTTAAATATTTTTTCAATAAGAAAACATATCCATTGATTGGCCATGGTGTCAAAGATAAAAGATCATTTTTGATTTTTTTTTTTTTTTCCTTTCCAGTAAAACATGCCAACTTGGCGCGTTATTGGAAATGGGGTAAAGAAGAAAGAATTCGTTTTAAGAGGATCCACGCAATTCGTGGATATTGACCACGTGTAGTAGCGCAGGATTTTGGAATTTGCTACCTATAGCGTTTGTTGAAGAATTTTATTTATTTATTTCTTTTTGCGCCGTCTTACATGTAAAGTACGCACAACTTTTAACCGAACGATGGCGATATCTTGGGTTCTAAAAGTTGTAGAATGAAGCGGTTCTCACCAAAAATTATGGTTTTTGATTTTCTACCCGAATATGTGCAATTCGTCTTGATGAGGGGTCATCTACATATATATTATTGTTCAAACGTCCAAATTTTCAATGTAGGCCCTTATTTTTTTCCATTTTATCTGATCGCATTGCATTTACCCTAGAAATAAAATTTCATCGTTGTAAGCATAAAAATGAGAGATATGAGTAAAAATGTGTTTGGGGACGCTCTCAACATTTGAGAAACTGATTTTGAAAGTTGATTGCAGGGAGAAAAGACAAACAACAAACAAGTTTCGAACGATAAATACTCCATGTGTTAAGCGAGTGTTTGGATTTCGTGCTGCTAAAAAATAAATAGTTTTTACTTTATGAAGGTGAAAAACAAACTTTTTCATTACTCTTCATTTTAGTGACTTTATATCCGTGATTGAACGAATATTTATACCATAATTATTTCAAACGATGTGTCAAAAAGCAATTGTTTGTGATGACAATTTCATCAATTTAGAAAAAAATATAAAAATTTTCCGTTAAACATTGCACTAGTGTATATTATAATTTTGTTTAATTTTGCAATTTCAAATTTTTAATAATGCTAAAAAAATACGGATGAAGCGAAATGCCGTGGTTTTATCAGAGACGACTCCACTAATAGCCACTACCGTAAACTTGGCGCACACCAAGATGATTTACGCTATTGAAAGAACCGTTATTTATTGATTATTATCTCCGTAAATATTAACATAAATCTAATTGTATGGTATTAATTTGTGAATTCTTTGCACATTATTATATTTACCATTTCGGCTCATGAATGTTGTCTAAGGAATGAAACGAATTTCTCAAATAGTGAAAAATTGCAAATTTTCGTTGTTTATTTGTTTACTCGAATACTTAAAAAAAATGTTTTTAAAACTGGGTGGATGACTTATTTATCGTATCACCGTATACTTAAAACAACAATTGCCTATTTCAGTAAAGTTATGAGTTCCATATTTAAACATTTTCGCATAATTTGTCATGAGAAATTTTTCAATGAGTTTCAAATTTATATCTAGTATATGGTCCCTAAAAGTGGTCATTTTCATATAATCGCTCATATCTTGCGAAATAGTGGTCAGATTGGAATGAAAATTGATTCTGTTGTGTTTTCGACTATGCTGATTCGAATGAAGTGAAAATTAATGTATGCTTTGCTCTCTCTCTCTATTCCAGCGATTCTCAACCTGTGGGGCGCCCCCTGAGGGGGGGGGGCGCGATAGTACTGAAAGGGGGGGCTAGCATATCGAAAGAAATATGTATTATTTAAAAAAATGATTATTTTACTCTGAAAGGAAAGCAAAACAAAATGCATTATAAGATAATAAAAAATAAAATTCGCATTTACACTGATATAATACACTTCAAATAGGACTTTATCAGTACTGCACAATGTATTTAATAATTAGAATACATCCCATATTGTTCAGTATTTTCGTGACTTTCTCAGAGGAAAGATTGTTTTATTTTCGTTTAAAATTAGTTGATAAAAGTAATTTTCAGCAAATTATTTGAATGTAATATTCCATATGAAAGTTCCAAAAATTTCATGGGGGGGGGGTGCCCCTCTGTACTGCACTTGTGGGGGGGGGGGCGATGAAAATTATGATTGAAAATTGGATCGCAAATACTGAAAGATTGAGAAACGCTGCTCTATTCATAAATTTTTAAAATATGTTTTAATAATTCATAACTCATATTTAAAAAAAGCCAAATTCAAAATGAGTAACAAAATTATGTTCTGCTCGTTAGAATATATCATTCAAAATAAAAAGTAATGAGATACCTACATTATTTCAGCAATTATGCTCAAAAACAAGATGTTTCTGTTTAACATTGCGACACTTGTTTTTCAATAATTTATATTTCACTAACTGTTTGTTCAAAATTGATGAAATTTGGTATTTCGGCATTTCTTGAGATTCTGAATCCAAATATGGAGAAAAAAAATGGGGTTACCATTGAACTTTCAAAAGTTAGATCTAGTTTCAACATCTAGATGACCCCTTAAGAAAAAGTGAACTTAATACGCTTATGGAAGTTCTTAAACGAAGACGAATGATACCTTTCTTCTTTTTTTACAATAAATGTAACGCAAGATATCACCATCGTTCGGTTAAAAGTTGTGCGTACTGTACATGTTTAGTGATGTCAACGTCATCAAGAGATATTTCTTCGTTCCTATTCAATTTTCGGAGTTTTCAGTGATAGTTCTTGTCCAGGTGAGGAAATTACAGTAGAAGTTCGTTATAGGAATCAGGGCCGTCTTAAGAGCATCATGGGCCCCCGGGCCAAATGATTTTTCTGAGGCCCTACCAGGCAAATTTTCGAAAATCTCAACCAGATCCCATTTTTGTGAGGCCCCCTTTTCTCTTGAGGCCCCCGGGCCGCCCATGCCTTAAGACGGCACTGATAACGATAGCTCACAATCACGGAAGAAGTTGTCGTTATAACGGACTTCTCGTTAGAAGTCCGAATCACCTGCGAATCGCTGTTTATATGGAGATTGTCGTTATAACAGACTTTTGCTGTGGTTTTTTTTTTTTAACTTGGTTGATTCGCTGCGCATCTTTGTTTTCCAGCTCGAAATTTCAGTTTGCGTTTTTCTCGTTGCGTATTTTCCATGAAGCGTTCAAATATTACATGAATAATTTTCCAATGATTGATCAGAAAGTGTATGCGACCATGCTATTCGAATTTGGATGCTGAGACGTCACAAATAGAAGCATTAACCACGGCTGACTCAATCCAATGTGTTGAGTAGGCAGTGGCGGATTACCGCACAGGCGCATGAGGCCTCGGCAGAGCGGGGGGGCCTCCAAATAGTTGTGCTTCATCCTACATATGAATTTACATGCGCTTCAACAAATCTCTTGAATAGACAACATCTTTGTGTCATACTGAAAAGTGTTTATTGTTAATGTAATTGTAATGTGTGTTATTGTAATGAAAAAAATTTTCATGCCGATCCTCAAGATTTCCTTTAGGATTTAGATTGCAGAATCTCCAAAAATAACGGTAAGCAAAACTAAAAATATATAAATTATCTGATAAATTTTTATTTGAGCATTTCAATTCAACTACAGTAGTCTCTCGAGAATTCGGTCGTGCTCTAATCCAGCACGTCCAGTAGTCCAGGATATTTAGGTGGTGTGGTGTCACTTTTCTCCTGATGCCCTAACCCCTTAACACGTTCTAATATTTCTTAATTGCTGATCAAGTCCTGACTATGTATTTGCACGAAATTTCATATATTATTTCAATGGGTTTCTTCAAAGTTAATCCAGCAATTTCGGTAAAATCTGGCACACCGTGGTCTAATACGTACCGCATTAGCGAGAGTCTACTGCAGTGGTCTTCAACCTTTGAGGCATAGCAGGCCATATTGAAACATTTTATAAAGTACGCGGGCCACAATGTTATACTGTGGCATTTTTCGTTATTAAACGAAACGGGGGGGGGGCATAATATAGAAGATTTTTATTCACTCTGAATACAAATAATACAAAGGCAAAGGCCACAACAGGCAGAGTGCCCAACGATGTGGCTGAAAGAGAAAATAATAATAATTAATATAATAATAGTAAAAATAAAATAGAATAAACAAATAAAAAATAATAATTTCTAAAAAAAATTTTTTAAATAATTTCTTTCATTGACAATTTTAATTCATTCTGTAATAATTTCTTTCATTAAATTTAATTCATTCTGAAATAATTTCTTTCATTAAATTTAATTCATTCTGAAATAATTTCTTTCATTAAATTTAATTCATTCTGAAATAATTTCTTTCATTAAATTTAATTCATTCTGAACTAATTTCTTCCATTAAAAATATAATTCTTATATTTACTCTGATATAATTTCTTCCCTCTATTCCCTCTATTGAAGAAATGTTTTTTTATTAAATATTATCAGTATCTTTATATCAAATCAAATATATTATATTTGAGATATTATCAAATCTTTATTAATCAGTAATATTAAATTACTAAAACTATGACGGATCTCCATTTTTGCCGTGTGGCTGAAGGCACCAGGACGGACATCTTAGATTACTAAAAATATGATGCAGAATTTTACTGTGATTTTTTTTTTTTAATGGGAGTGTGATTATTTTTCACCTAGTACCAGAGAATATCATTATATTTCCTTATCTTATTTTTGTGTTTATGGTTTTGGTGATGCAAAAATTAAAAATAAGTTATGATTTTCATAATATTGTTCATTTTAGTGAACCATCTCGTTCTTATTAGGGCCAAAAGGGTGCAGTGGTGGATAAACGCAAATTTGTGGGTGGGGGCGGTGGTTGTGACCATGTGTTCAATTTTTCAAGACGGTTCTGATTTTTTTTGGAAAAAATTCTGAATTTTCCCCCTTTTTTAAGCAAATTTATTTTCTTGGTTTGTTATTCAGTCAAAAACGTAGAAATTTTTTTTTTTCCATTTAATTTTTCTGCTCTCGGGGGGGGGGGGTGTCAGCCCCTACCTTTAATCCGCCCCTGATAGGGGGGCCTCCAGATCAGGTTGCGCCTGGGGCCTCCCAAAATCATGATCCGCCACTGTGAGTAGGCCGTGCCTTAACATACAGGGACTCTGCGTAGAGCCACTGGTAAGACGCCTTGAAACCCTAGCGGGCTCGTCGAGGGTGGGAAAATCGGTTTTCTGTTCAGTGACGTCGAACCGACAAAAAAAAAAGCACAGAGGACAGCTATTGGCCAGTTACTGCAGTGATAATACTGGCGTCACAGAGCATAGTAATGGCGGATGAAGAGTCGGCCTGGATCTTTCCAATGGCTATACCTAGTGCGCTCATTGAGGGCGGGGAAACCATTTTTTTGTTCAATGTGCGTCAAAGGAACGTTTGTTTGTTAAAAAAACTATAGAGAACAGCTATTAGTTGTAGCAATACTGACGTGACGGTGCGCAGTAATGGCGGATGATTACTCGTCCTGGACAATACCATCTATAGCAGGTGGTCTCCGCGCGTAGCTCGTGACGTAACTGAAAAAGGTCATCTCACCTAGCAATTGGATACACTACAAAAAAAAAGGGGTAAAGATGGCACATGCAACAGCCTGCTATATCCAAGGGCTATAGGTGAGATTACCAGTTTCAGTGACGTCACGAGCTTCGCGCGAATGCCTGCTATAGATGATGTTGGCCTGGATCTTTCCAGTGACTATGGTTACTGGTAGAGCGTTTAGGATACTAGACTGCTGACACATGTGCCATCTTGTATTCAGTACTCCTTTAGCCATTGGAAATCCCAGTTGTACATGTCCATTTTTTAGGCGACCTTAAAATACTTAGCCGACTCGTCTTTTTTGCGTGGAAAAACCAGTTTTTCATGCAAAGCGACGTCTAATCATGAAAAGAAAAAAAAAACGGGGTAGGAAACACAGTTATTGGCTGTAGCGATTATACTGACACTTCACACTTTCCTCAAAACTGCCTGGGTTTTCCAGTGGCTATGGAGCCGTTCAAGTATTACGTCAGCAAATTTTTAGTCATTTTTGACCCTCGTCCGCAATATTTCGTCAGCTCTGTCCCCTATCTCCTCACGCATATTGGTGGGATCAGAGACGTATGCGGGGGGAGGTGCTCTTGGTCCCCCCTCCCCCAAGACGATCAAAAATTTATTTTTTTATGCAACAAATATTTTGCTCAAAACCTGAAATTTTGAAAGAAAATACCTTTATATGTTGTTATAATAAATTTCTGTTAATTTCAATGCTATTTGAAGGCTAAGAGCTCAATTTATTTTCAAGAAATCCATCGCGATCCACGTTCTAAGGCCATATATGGTAAACCTTTCGCTCGCGGACAAAATGTGGCCTGCCCCCTTAAACGTAATTTTGTAAAAATGAACTAAGCGGCTTATTTAAAGATCCCTTGAGTGACAGGTGGCACAGTTTTAGAGCACTTAAGTGGCCCCCAGTGCGGTTCTACATCACTCAAGTTACCCGCGGCACATTCTCAGATTATTTAAGTGATCCGCGGCATATAATTACGGATCACTTGAGGGATGCGTGGCGCAGTTCCAGAGCACTTGGATCCGCGAAAAACTTAGAGATCACTAAAGTGGCTCTGTAGAGGACTTAACAATTGGGAGAATGTTAATTCAGGTGCCCACTGGCAAAACGTTTTTCTCGTTTTTGCACACCGAGTAAGATGCCATTAAGAATATTGCATATTTTTATAAAGGGTGGTTGATGACGTAAGCATCACCCAAAACCCCCTCCTCCCCCCATCGATGTAATACTTGAATATCCCTAACATAATAATTGAATAACCCCTATATCCATTTTTGTGAAAATCGTCAATATTATCTCTACAGCCAATAACTATTCTCTTTGTTGTTGTTTTTTTTCATGATTAAACGTCACTTTGAACCGAAAACTGGTTTTATCACACAAAAATGGATGACGGTGAGTCCGCTAGGTATTTCAAGATCACCGTAGCGTAACGAAGACAAAGCCCTTCAGTCCAGGGGTTCTCACTTCTTTCACTCGCTGCGTCTCTCTTACCCTAATCAACGTTTACCCAAGGCTCCCCAGCATCTCTTCGAAAAAGCGTTGTCGTGCCGGCGCCGCTGACAAGAGTTGGCGGCTCGCGGTTTGAGAACCTCTGCCTTAGTTAATATTTCCTTAGCCCTAGCCGATACCTGAATTTCCGGTTTATAACCATGCGTGTCGATATCGCGGACCGTATTGGTCCAGTGTGAACCTGGCATTAGAGTTCTTTGAAATACTAGACTGACTCATTCGCCATCTTTGAGTGCAATTATGACGTCAATATTATCGACACACATGACCTTAGAGCAGGGGTCACAATTGGCCCTTTAAGCTTTCTGATGTGGCCTGCCGATCATTCACAGAAAATAGTTGAAAAATTGAAAACCATTAATTCTAGATTTAATGAAAGAAATAATTTGAAAATAAATGAAAAAAATAACTCTCCGGAACAACTTGATAAAAACTCAGAATTAATGAAAGAAATAATCCAAAATTGATGAAAATGCAGAATAACTGAAAGAAATAATTTTAGAATTTTTTTGAAATAAAACAATTTCAGAATCAGTGAAAAAAATAACGATAAATAAATCAATGAGAAATAATTTCGTATTTTCTTATAGAATTATTTCACGCTCAATAAAATAACAATTGCATGACTATTGAAAAAAATGATTTCAAGAAATACTGGGAAGGAAAATAATTTCAGAATAACCGAAATAAATAATCATCTAAAGTGATTTCAGATTAAAATCAATCTCAGAATTAATTTAATCAGTAATTAATCAAAAACTTTTCCGAATCGGTGAAAAAATTAAGTTAATTAATAATTAAGTTAAATTATAAAAATTATTAATACAAATACAAATACAAATACAAATACAACGCCACAACAGGCAAAATGCCCAACGAGGTGGCTGATAAAAAGATGCCCATAAAAATATGGTTGTCATATGTTTCAAAAATACAGCAACCCAATTAAAAATGCAATGAACACAAATAACAAACAATATATACACATGATAAAATATTATACAATGCCCATAAAGAATACTTATGGTTGTCTTATTCTAAGAATGGATAGCTTCTCGATTTACCCCAACATGTTTATCGTATTTCTTTTTAAACGTGTCAATTGTGTTACAATTTACTACCTCCGGGGGTAAGCTATTCCATTTATTAACAACCCTATTGGAGAAAAATTCCCTGCGACACCATAACCTTGCATTGTCCCTCACCAATCGATACTGGTGTCCCCTTGTAAAAGCAGTCGATTGGCGGTGTACTAAAAGTTCATGGTCCATCCTATCCATCCCATTGAAAATTTTGAACACTTCGATCATATCTCCTCGACACCTGCGTTCATCCAATGTAAACATATTCAAAAAATGAAGTCTTTCTTCATAACTCAAGCCCTGTGTGCCAATAAGGACACGCGTAGCTCTTCTCTGCACCCCTTCAACCAAGTCTATGTCCCTCTGTAGGTATGGTCTCCAAAACCTTACAGCATACTCCAGTCCAGGACGAACTAAGCCTCGAAAAAGCGGAAGAATGACTTTAGGAGAACGCGAAGAGACCTTTTTGAAAATGAGACCAAGCATTCTATTCGATTTTTTGACAACCGCTGAACAATGTTCAGAAAACTTAAGTCGCTCGTCAATGAGAATTCCCAAATCGGTGACTCTAGTTGCATCCGGGATAGTGACACCATTCAACTCGTAAGACAACCGTGGGTTGTTCGAACCAAAATGAGCGACCATGCACTTATCTACGCTAAACGTCATGCTCCATTCATTTGCCCATGCTGCAATCTTGTTTAAGTTGGTCTGGAGCAACTCCCTATCGCTTTCATTTCCGATTACCCCCATTAGCTTCACATCATCTGCGAATTTGCTAGTATTAAGTTAATTAATAATTAAGTTAAATTATAAAAATTATTAAGTTAATTAATAATTAAGTTAAATTATAAAAATTATTAAGTTAATTAATAATTAAGTTAAATTATAAAAATTATTAAGTTAAAAAAATGAATGACAATAAAAAAAAATTTCATAAAAATATAAAATAATTTCATAAAGTTAAATAATAATTTCATGAAAAATGAAAGTCAATTATTTTTATCCCTGTTTAACTCGGGGGTCCCATTGGCCCCTTCAGTTAAGATGTCACTAAATTACATGAGTTGGTGGCCTGCGGGCTTCGCAGATGTTAAATTTGGCTCGCGGCGTCTCAAAGGTTGAAGACCCCTGAGAGAAGGAAATTCTAGGGGTCATTCAAGTATTACGTTAGCATCAATGGGAGGAAAGGGGCTTTCAGGTTTGCTGACTTTTGATGCCAAGTGGGAGGTGAATGATGCTTACGTCTCAACCACCCTTTATGAAAATGACATATTCTCAATGCCATCTTAGTAGGTGTGCCAAAAAAACGAGAAAAACCATTCCCTAGTTTCTGGGCACCTGAACTAACATTCTCTCTATTGATAAGTTCTCTATACAGCCAATTTAGTGATCTCTAAATATTCCGCGTATCCTTCAAGTGATCTGGAAATGTGCCCGGGCCAATTAAGTGCTCTAGAAATGCTATGCGGATCACTTAAGTGCTCCGGAATTCTGTCACTCACGCGACCGTACTTACGTCGTTAATTACTTGAGTAATCTGTAATGTGCAAGGATGACGTCACTCTGCGCTCCCATAGGAAGGTTTTTAACAACTGCCGGTTGCGAAGATGAATTTTTGGAGAGAGAAAATTCAATGAGGATTTTTCGATCACGTGATATTTTCCTCTTTCTTGAGGGGCATACAACGTAACCAATATGGCGACACTTCCTGTGCGACTCACGAAAGAAGCAAATCTAAATTAAAGTGCATAGAAATGAATCGGTTTTTTTTTCTTTTTAATGGGAGCTAGATATTTCGAAAAGTTTAAGTTATCGATGTGCCTGTTTTTGCTTCAAAAAATGATTGATCAAAGCCGCGGAATTTCTTCAATGTAATTTATATGGCCCATAACTAATTTCAAAACATCCTAAACTATATGGATTGATGCAGTTGGATATTATAAGACAATACGGAGACATTAATTCTCATTTTCACGCTTGAAAAGATATAAATGAAAAGTTTAAATCAATGTTATTTCATGGATATCGGATATCCACCTCAAAAGTGGGTCTGACTCATTATTTTATATTTAATTTTCTGGGCTTCGTATCTCTAAGCGAACTCAATATTTCGAAAATCAAAAATTCAATTCAATTTTTAAAATTATTGATGTAGCAGAAAACTCCGCTAAATTTACGCATTTCTACGCTAAAATCGGCAATTTTAACATTGATCTCTATGGGGGATCATCTAGTGTTTGTCCCTCAGAGTGATGATGACTATGACGTCTATGCGAATAGCCTCATTACCTTTGCGGGGAATCGAAACGTGGGTTCGATTCTGCTCCCAGAAATCTGCTCACGTAACACTTGAACGGCCCCTAACTCCGAACCTATCTCGTGACGTAGTAGCGGAAGACCCGAACACTATAGCCATTACCGAACACTACCCGGTTCTAAGACGCCTTCATATACAAAAATGTGTATTAAGGAGTTCTACCCGGTTCTATCCACGATCATTCAGAGCTTCCGCTGTTACGTCACAATAAGTTTTTTTTTTACATATTCAATAATAAGAACAAGTAATGAAATATATCAAATAAAAACGAAATAAATAAAAAAAACAAATAACAGTAAATGAACCAAAAAGAAACAAAGGAAGAAAATTGATGAAAAAAATGAAAAGATGTCACGAAAATGCAATGCGCATGCTCATTATATGGCATCGAAGTTCCGAATTCCGAACAGGTTCCGATCCCGAAGTCACCATAGGATGTTTCTTGGCCTGGTTATTCACACCGCTAATCGCTCTGTTCCCCTGCATTTTTATTTTTTTATTTTACAACTATTTCCGAGACATCACTTGTCGCAGAAAGCGGCAAACATGTTCTTTGCTCAAAGAGGGAGGGTGAGTCTGCTGTTTTTTATAGTTTCCTAAGGGAAACCCTTAAAGCAGAACCTTTATTGGCTCGCGGAGCGCTTTTTAAAATGATTTCTATAAGGGAACCCCATAGGCCCATCTATAGTTTTAATCAAAACAAGATAAACTGAAAAAAATATCAAATTTACAAAACTTATTTTAATTACATGAAATTTACTGATTTATATTCTTGAGAGTGGTCGCGAAGCACCGGTTGAGAACAGCTGCCTTAAAGCATCCAAAATTCGATTTTTTTTAAAAGTCTTAAAAACTGGCTCTCTCTGGATTACTTGCTGAAAACCATATGTAAAAATCCACCTGGAATGAGAGTTATTTTTGAAAATGTAAACAAGAATTATTGTGGGGTAAAGGTTTTTATGTTTTCTGCAATTTCTCAAAACCACAGTTTTCAACCACGCGTGCATGATAACTAAAAAAATAATTACCGGATTAAAAAATTGGTAGTTTTATTTGCTTAAAATGAACTAAAATATTTTAGATCCATACATAAATATTTGATTTATAAAAAATATATTTTTTTGAAATTTTGCACGCATCATGTGTGCACGCTGTTTTTGACGGCTTTTTTTAATTTTCAAAAAATTAAGTAGTATAGAGATCTAAAATTTTATACTGGCATAAGATAGCATATTTAATAAAAAATATTTGAAAATATGTTTCGAATAAATCAATGGAGTAATATAATAAAAATACTATTTAAGTATTTATAATATATATTTTAACTAGAGCAACGTTTCTCCACTTGTTAAAGGGTATGTGACCCCTAAGAGCCCTCATAGAGTTGGGCCTGTATTCTGAGATCTTTTGGCTGGCCCCAGGCCAGGATTTTTCATGGCTTCTTCAAAGTAAGCCTGTTGGGGGGGGGGGGAGGCAGGAAGCGTATCTTGGGGGATGTGTTGCGAATGTGGTGATGATGCTACTATACTTTCTATACTTTATGAGACATTTTTTTTCTAGTTTTATCTGGGTTTATTTTTTTAGTAATTTCGAGTAGTTTTATGTTGGTTGTATTTAATGTATGAAACTGCAGAAAATGTTTAACATTAATATGTTAAAAATTTTTATTGTAGCTATTTTAATGCTTGCTTTAGGTTGTTTGAATTTGTAGACTAGATGATGCTGATAGCTTAAGAGCATGTGATATATTGTTATATATATAATTTGTCCCACTTCCTGTCATTTTCTGCCAGCTGGGGAAGAAGAAGCGAAGTCATGTCTCTCTAGACAGCAAACTCTGAGGCCATCTGGTCACCATTTTGTAACAAAACTTTTTGTTGTGCCTGTGTGTCAAGACTGATCAAGTATCAAATTTCTCTTAACCCTCGGTCCAACGCAACTGATCTAATAGGCACAGTCATCACATTTTCTTTCTTTTCCTTCATGGCACTACTTTACCACACACCAACTCCGGTCATATCGCCATAGGGCGATTTCGAACCAGTGGAGTTGGATGGGAAATAAAGGCTCCATCCATCGGTGGTTGCCTTAGGTTTGGTAGGTAAAGAACTTGCTTCTGACATTCTATGCCTGGATTCGAACCCATGGACCTTGATGGTTACCTTCATAGTAGACGAGCATCTTACCACTGCGCCACTCGCGGGCACTCCTTCATGGCACTAGCGCTATTGAGTAGCTGTCTCTTATCCAGTCAGGTTTGAGTGCGTAACAGATGCACACACAGTCAATTCACTTAAGATCTTACCGAATGTGGGGGGGGGGGGAAGAGAACCAAAGTGATCTACTAGGCTCATTGTGCCCCATTACACAACATTTTGAAATTTAGGTACTCTACATGCTGCAAGCTTTTTGAGCACATAGTTCCCAAGGAAATCTGCTCACACCTTAATTCAATTAGCTCTTCTCATACATGATTTATCTAACAGTATCAACAAAAACGTCCAAACTGATAAAATTTTTTAGGATTTTTCTAAAGCTCTTAACAGGTCGCCTTGTAATAAAATTCTACGTTAAACTCCAAAACCTTGGCCTATGTATTTAACTGCTTAAATAGTTGGAGTCCTTCACAAACTGCAGTCAGTTTGTCTCTTTCAAGGGCCAGAAAACTCCCCATTTCTCCAGCTTAAGTATGGCACACCCCAGGGTTTGGTTTTCTCACCACTATTATTTTTAATTTATATAAGATTTCCCTAATTCCATCAATTTATCATATCGGACTCAGATTTTAAACGTGGCTCATTTTTGACCATCGTGTAAAGATTTTTCACAAAAATTGATTGTAGTATCACAGGAGAAAATCTATTAAATATGTATTATTCTAACCCTTTAAATACTAAATTAACTTTTCAAAGAATTTTTTACATAATATTTGTATTATATTTTTCTATTATGTAGTTTTTGATATAAAAGTAACATAGCGAAAAGAACAAAAATAGTTTAATTGATAAAAATTTCCATGTTTATAAGCATTCGTTGATATTTGAATTCGAAAATTGGATGACAGGTGGGACAAAAGCAGAAAACACTAACGGACGCTTCTTTCCCAACTTTACTCTAAATTTTGAATTCAGATAGCTCTGCGATTATTGCACTTAAAAATGTGGAAATTTCTTTGTTGGCACCAGAAGAGACAAGGCAACAACTTTCTTATTGGGCTTTTGGACACAGGGTGGCCATATAAAAAGTTACTTTTTTTTTAATTTCAATAACTATACAACCCTTTGAAATGTGAATGACGTAGCTGAAATTTCTGACTTTGCATATTTACATTTGGCAAAAATGACTTTAATATCTGTCACTGTTTTCTTGCTATTCCCATTTTGAAAACCGTCAGGGGATTGTGGGATACACTCTGTATATTCAAGTAATGCAAGCATTTTAATTACACGAGTGCACAAACCACTGGAGGTCTCATGGAGAATTTTAATCGGTCCACGAAATGATTTCGAAAAAAGTACTTCATTATTTCAAAATACACTTTACAATGTGCGGTTGAAAATATGTTTAGAAATTATGTAATGCATTATTAATTTTGTTGATAGTGCACACTTTCTGCGTACTCGGTTATAGTCTATCATTAGGAATACGTAAATTTCGCAAAACAAAAATTTTAAAATCATAAATTTCGCATTTATTTGCAAAAAAAAAAATAATTCAGGTCAGAAATTTTGTTCACAAAAATAAAAATTTAAAAAAAAATAGCAGTATCATATAGGCCCTCGGCTAAAATGATTTTTCTGAGGCTCTTCCCCCTACCTTGCTAGAAATGCTTACTCTTGATAATTTGAACCAGATCTCATTTTCATGAGGCCCCTCTGCACTTGAGGTTTCTGGGCTGTGATGTTGGACCCATGCATAAAGACGGTACTGGTTGGGTGTGTCATATGTAAAGTCAATTTATTTCAACTCTTTTCTGCTGCTGTGTCTTCAGCAGAATACTATGCCGTTCATCAATTCCAAGATACAGTAGAGTCTCGTTTATCCGAAATCCCACTGCAAAAAAAGAAAAAAAAAGATCAAGCACCAACTGTTGAGGTTTCAGAATTTAACGTAACGACGGAAGCCTCTAGAAACTCCAATTAAATGCATTGAGCAACAAGAAGCAGCTACAGGAATCGACATAATGATGTTGCAAAGATGGTGGGATTTGGCAGCAAAGAAATGGCACTCGTCAGAAAAGAAAGCACACTACGATCAAACATTTTTTTGAATCATCACAGGACTGAACTTTTTTAAGTACTGTATTTAACTTCAAAATATTCTGTAACTGTAAGTTTATTTTCTCACTTAATTTTTTTTGTTTTGCTTTAAACATGATTATTAGGTTCGCAATGTACAAAATTATAGCATAGTTTGACGTTTAATAGGCTTTTCCTTAATACCTCCATATTATCCAACGTTCTGCTGGCCCGTTTATGTCAGATAAGCGAGACTCTACTGTACTCATTTGTCAATTTTTTTTCCATAAAAATTCCCTTGGAATTTGAGCCCAAAAGATTTCAAATCTACTAACTTACTCCACAAAACATGTGAGAATGGAAAGTTTGATCCTTTCAAATTGACGAGTAGCAAAATTTTCCTACAAATCTCGGAAATGAAAGTCAACTTTTAGGAACTAGAATTTCATTGTCAAAACTTATTTTTAAGAAACTTATGCTGGAGTAATCGTCTACATATTTATTGAGAAAAGCAGCAATATGATATTCGCTCAGACGAATGACCCCTTTGAACCACAAATTCTGCCTGGTTACTACAGGCGTCAGGAAGAATTTTGCTGCCAGTAATGGCCTACTTATACGGTGATACTTTTTTTTTTCTTTTCGGTAGCTTAAATACGCACTGCTCATTTTTCTGGAGTGCAAAAAAAGTTATCTTCGTCTTGGCCAAAACAGAATTAAATTTTTTTTAATTCTTTAATGAATACGTCACCCACAAGATTAACTTTATGCGCCCTGCATTGGCAGTGCAAAATGTTATCACCGAGAAGTGTTTTTAATAATTTGAAGCACGCAGTCATGTAACGTGCGAAGTCTGATGCTAAATCCTTTATTTTCATATTCTTTTAAAGTGTCAATTATAGCTTGGGAACACGAAAGAATTAATGATAAAGTTTAAATTATCGAAATTTATTTATTTCGCATTTATCACATTTTATTAATTTATTTCGCATTTATCACATTTTATTAATTTATTTCGCATTTATCGCGGTTATTTTGTAAATACTAAATTTACGTATCCCTAAATGTCATACATTTGAATTAAATTTGTTTTCCATCGATATGTAGATGTTATAGGTCCCGTAAAAGTCATTTTGCTTGAAATAGGGTTCCCAACCAGAAAGCTTTGTGCACTCATGGTTTAAAAATTAAGTGGTTCAATAGAACCTCTTGAATATGGCCGTAATCCGTAATATTCCCTAAACCAGCCTTAAAAACTTGCGTTGATGATTTAAGCGATCCTATCATGTTATAGTAGTATTTATCTCCTACTACTGTAATTAACACTTCATCCAAAATAATACTGTGACTGTACTGCATCTAATTAAGTGCTTTTGTTTTTTCTTTTTAATTTGTTTTAGAATGCATGTTTCATATTCATTCTTATTTCATTAACATAACCACCGCAGGGGGGGGGGGGGGAGTTACTACCCATGATTTGGGAACCGTTGATGTATAGTGTGTATAGTGATTCGCATAAGCGTAAAATTATTTGAAATATTGGGGGGCTCAAGCTTAATATCTCTATAGATGTTTAAAAAAAAAGGTATTATGGGGGTGGTGGCAAACATTAGGGAGAGGCAGCTTCTGACCCAAGGACCGGACCCTATAAAAGTTTTCGCCAATGGTAATTCGTAGTATAAATACCGTGAGTCCTATTGGCTCTATAAAACACTTGATATTTTTTGTCTCATCTTAATCTTAAAAAGTATATATATTTTGTGCAATGCAATATTTTTCAATGTATCAGGACTATAAGTCAGAAATTTCTATCGGAAGCAAAGGGCTCTAAACTAGTCTTTCGGAAGGTACCAAACTGATACAGTAGTACAGTAAACTTAATCATGTTATTCCATGTATGAGCAGGGCTGGACTTATGGGGGTGCGAAAGGTGCCGTCGCACCCGGCTGCAAAATTTCAGGGGCCGTAATTCTTCCAAAAGAAAGCATTATCTTTCTCAGCAGATATTTTGGAAATTTTTGATTAAAATTTAATTTTTCCCCCCACCAAACTCTTAGTGATTGTGAAAGGAGGCTTTCAGTTAGAAGCTCCTACAATAACATTTTTAGTGTTATTAGGTATGGCATTAGCTTATTTCAGACAGGAAAATAGTGTATGCAGGTGGTCACATTCTTTACCCCTGAAAAAAGTCTGGCCCTTCTTTCTGCCATTAAAGAAATAACGGCTACATTAACCAAAAAAACAAAAAAACATGCTTAGGGCATCAAAAGAAAAGGGAGACTAGAAAAGATATCTAGCAATTTTTTCCCCTTGAAAAACCTCCCCTCTTGTTGGAATTCCCATCTCGTCTGGAGGTACCAATAGTGTGCATGCACAAGGTAAACATAGTTTCATCTGGCAGTGCTTCCACTGGCCATAGTAGCCTGTGACATGAACATCTCTAGATGACGACTGCCCCGGAGCGAGGCGACTCCAACTGTCCTTCGGAGTCTTTTTCAGGTTTTCTGGGGGAATTTTTTTTTCTCCACTTCGGAACATGTATTTTTTTCTTTGATAGGAGTGGTTTGTGTTTTTTTAGCGGTTCTATTTTAGAGTTAAGAAAAATTATTGTTGAGACCAGTTTCATAGGTCAGAATAGTGGCTCCATCTATTGGGGAAATTGGGATAAGTGATGTCACTAAAGGTACATATACAGGTGTCCTCCTTTTTCAGTTTGTGAATCTGGTAACCCTAGGTAGACCCAAATGTAGTTTTATTTAGACTAATGGTTTTTCTTGCTACATATTAACATTTTAACGTTTTATTCCCTCATGAGAAACATAGAAGAGCTTTTCTATCCTTTTTCCATGTTTCGTCTGATCTAACAGACCCAAACATCAGTGATATGTGATACCAATAGATGATTCGCACACCACAGATTACCTTTTTTTTTCTTTCAATCTGAGCACACCATCTATGGACAATTTACTACCTAGTTGAGTTGTGCCGGAAGTGTGTGTGTTTTGTGGTGTTTGATTTTTCAGTGTTGCCATCTATATTTCCGAAGTGAAGTGCAATGATTGAATATTTGTCTGTCTCTCTCTGTGGCAAGACTTATCAAAAGGGAAATCGGCTCGCATTTGCGCCTCAAAGTTGGGAACCACAGAAAATCAGCTTCAGCTGACCACCACTGTGGTGACAGTGGGGTTCGAACCCAGGACCTCATGACGGGAGTCCGTCATTATGACCACTCGACCACCACCACAGCAGCACAAATTGCTTACTGAAAGACAGCAGCATAATAGAAGAATACATGGGCTGGTAGCGCCATCTATTAATGTATATAATTACCTGTTAGATGAGCCTGGGTCTATCAACCACACGATACCAGTTAAGGGTATGATGTACAGTGGAACCTTGTTCATACGTTGCTCAGTTATGACTTTCACATTTATATGCTGTTTGTCTTCAGGGGTGTCAGGTTTGTCGTCTTCTTCTTGATTCTTATACATTTTAATATTAAAATAATTCATTCACTCGATGCAAAACCTCAATTATTAGACGTTTTCACTTGAACTCTGAATCTTTTGAAAAAATTCCATTTATATGCATCAAATTCCCATAATTTTTAAACTCATTGCTGCAATTGCAGTTCTTACATATTGTTACAGCAAAAGTCATAAATTTTTAGTGATTGCTGACATATACGAAAATAGACAGTGAGCTGGCTGATGACCATTTAAAATGGACACTTGAGTGATTTGTTTATTGCTCATTTCTGAGAATACCCATGGCAAACCCCAAAGAAACGGGTTTCAATTGTTTTGACAGCCATACATCCTTTCAGAATTCTTTCTCTCAAATGTTTCCAGCATTATCCCCAGAGGGTAAAAAGTCCATTGTAAGCATTTGAAGGGTACAGGTCTGCCAAAAGGGCCACATATGGTACACACACACACAGTAAGTTCTTCAGCATTTCCTGTAGAATTTTCTTTCGTTGTGGTCCTTTGCTTGCTGGCTGTTTCAAATCTGGAATTTGTAATGTCGTAAAAAATACAAAATGCTTTCTCTGAAAAAAAACTGCAAATTTTGGAAGAATTTGGCAAGAATTTCAAATTAATGATTAAAAGTTGATCTTGCAAAATAGTTGAATATTTCTGTGTCAACTTTGAAGATGATTGTAAAACAGAAAAACAAAATCAAAGACCAAGCTGCTGGTTTGGAAATCATCTACTGCCAAAGAAATGAGAGTCCAAGATGGGAAATTTTCCCTTGTTAAAAAGATTTGGTTGCCTTTTTTTACTCAATGTTGTGTCATTATAAAAAAAAGGTAATTTCCTGTTAAATTTTTATCTTTTTAAGAGATTTTAAATGCAATTTCATTTTTTTCCCTCAAGTATGATTGAAATGATACATTTTTATGATAGAATTAGAGATGAAATTAAACACATTGAATTTCATAATGTTTTGTATGTTGGGGGGAAGTTTTTTTTCGAAGTCTCAATTATTAGACTCACACATATATATGACGTTTTGACTCAGCCTCTTGAATGTTGTATCAACAAGGTACCACTGTAATTGCTTGCCAAAATTTTAAAAGCATTTTTTTGTAAGGAAATAATGGGAGCAATAGTGGTTACATAATCACTTCTCTAGTGATTTAATTCTATAGTATATTCAAAACAATTTTTTCGTCTACAAGTCAGTAATATTGGCATTCCTGTAGCTACAAAACTGGCCGCTAAGAAGTAAAAGTTTCCTTCTAGTGGACAGTCTTTTGCATTGAAAAAGTGAAGTTTATTTTCATTATTCTGCAATTTCAGGTTTTTTGAGATGTGATGTTATTCTTGCCTGTGTCAATATGGTTTCAGGTTGTATAATTTATATAAATAATGAAATAAAATTCACAGAAAAGTTTAAAAGAGCAGATTCTGTGTTTCTGTTAGGGAGGAAACCATGCTGATTATTAGAAAAAAAATTTATTGTTATCTAAAAAAAGAGTAAATCCAATTTTCAGTAAGAGTCTCAGTTATTTTCCAGGTAAGCGATAGTGCCACTGTGGTAGTTGAGTGGTCATAGTGACGGACTTGCATAGCAAGGATCCGGGTTTGAACCCCGTATCATCCACGGCTTCAGTGGTGGTTGGCAAAAGTTGGTTTCCTGTGATTCCCAACTTCAAGGTGCAAATGCGAGCCGATCTCACCATTGAAAAGTCTCACCACAAAGAGCAACAGGCCTGCAACGATAATTATTCAATCACTACACTTCACTCATAGTTAGGAAAAACTGGTGGCAGATGGCAGCACTACACATAACAAGCATTACACAGAAACAAACTTCATGTCAAGTTCCACTACACACACATGCGCATTCTAACATGTACCAATTCATTAGTTGTTCCACAAGAATATGGACAAGGTACATGTATGGTTTAGTAGTAGTAGGAATCCGATAGTATTGAGATAAGCACTAGTAGTTGCTTAGGTTATTTGGATCATTTTTGAAAATAGGAATAACAATTGCTGATTTCAATGATTCAGGAAATTCTCCTCTTTCAATGCAATTATTATTAATTAGGTCTGCCAGTAGTTGGAACATGCATTCAGGGAAACTTATGAGAATTTCAATAGAGAGTTAAAGTATCATAACAAGAGGCAGTGTCTAAGAGATTTTTGTTATTTTAGGGAATTATTGGGAACTGGAAAATGGATTTATCCCTATGAATAAATGAATTGCTCAAACTGTCATCATGTTCATGATTTTCTGATGAGATATTTATAAAGTGGCTATTTTTCAACACTAGAACGGCCAGAGCAGTCATTTTGACAGCTTTTGATTTTGAAAACTATAATCTCAACATCATTCAACATACACACTCAATTTTTGGTGACTTCATTATTTCTATACTTCTTGTGTACAGAAATTCGAAGATATCGAAGGTTTTGTTTGGGATATATCGACATTTATACCTAGAATGGCCAAGAGCAGACATTTTGACTGCTGCGTAAATTGTATGTTTCCTTGCTTGGGGTGGGTGTTGTACATCTTATATTTTTGTTTCTACGTATATTCCCTATGATTCTATGATTTGCTGATGACACAGCACATATTCACTAATACCAAACAGATAAGAGAAAATAAATAAATAATATTTATAATTTAAAAAAAAAGTAAATGATAATATTTGTTAAATGACGGTGGTGTGACAAAAATGGTAAAATGATATCTGTTGCATCATGTCACTTGACTAGCTAAAAAGGCTTTTCGTGGGGAAAGAAGTTAATTTATTCACAATCAAAACATCATTTTTTACTTAAGCCGAGATTACACTATAAAAATTCTTTTATAAATCTTGAAAAATTCAACTAATAAGTGTGTATCTGTCACATTCAGACAAATGTAAAAAGATCTTTTATCATACTTTTATAAAACTATAAAGTGCAACCAATAAGCATATCGGTTACCTTCAAGCCAACAGGCTTATTGGTTGCTTTTTCTCAAGTTTTGTTAAAGATCTTTCATCAAACTTTTATGGTGTAATCCTGACTTTTTCAAAGTTGAGGAAAAAAATTACTCCTGATAATTCATTTGGCAATCTCAGTTTTTGTTTTAGTCAGACTTTAGGCCAACAATATTGCATGAATAAATAAAGGCCTATGCAGGAGAACACGGCAGATTTAAAGACACATCTTTAGTAACGTTTGACAAGAAATCAGATCATTGGGGAGTTGAACGATAATGGAGGGGAATTTGTTTCATTCAACTGTGGTATTAGGAAAGAAACTGTATTTAAAACAGTCACTGGAGGCAAAAATAGGTTTTAATTTTTTGGGTTTTTGAAGAAAGTCAAGTCTGTATAAGAAAGCTTAGTCAGAATACCAGCTGTATGAAAATTCAGATGACTAGCCATTAAAAGCATGGCTAAGCGAAAGATAAGTCAGTAGTGAGTCAGTGGAGATTAAGTTTGAGTTCAAGATCGGAAACAGAATTAAGAGGACCACTAGCAGTCATAAATAAAGCAAGCAGATTTATTTGGATAGATTCAAGTTTGTGAATATTACTAGATGTGTAGGGGTCACAGACTGAATATGAAAGAATGTGAGAAATATAAATTTGGTAGAGTCAGATGTCATGAGTAGAATGTTTGAGGTTGCAGCAAAGGAACAGAAGTTTATCAAGACATTTCTGGTAGATATAATCAATATGATTATTCTAACGTGTGTGTGTGTGTAGGTCAGCCGAGATTATGACACCGGAGTATTTAAATATAAAAACTTGATCAATAATGTAACCATATTCCAAGTATAAGAATTCGAGAGGGAGGGATTTATGGTAAGCTTTCATGAAAACTGTTTCAGAGATGTTGATATCTGACCAGTCTAAGATGTAAACAAGATTACATTGCAGAATTTCTCTTGATCAGACTTGTAACCAGTTATGCCGTAAATTAGTCATCAGCAAAAAATCTAATGGTGTAGGTGAAGGCTTCAGGAAGATGGTTTATATATATATATTAAAACAATAAAGCAAGATAACTGTTCCCTGAGGAGTACCTGAATTTACAGTAATGGTGAGTCATGATCTTTAAAATGTACAAACTGTTTACGATTTTTTAGGAAAGCTTCTAACTATTTGAGCAATTGTACATTCAGACCAAGATTTGAAAGTTTAACTTTTTTCACCCTCACCTACACACTTGTTTTGTATTTTTTTTACTCTCGTTCTCTTCCTCACTACTATGTGCAGTATATAATAGAAGGATTACATTATATGAGTGGGGGGATGCTGTGAGGAAGAGGAGGAAAAGGCTGAAGAGAACCGCCACCACCGTTATCAGTTGATCGTTATCTCATTGAGATATCACGATGGTGGTGAGAGAACAGAAGGGGAAAACACAACTCTATTTCATATGGTTATAGCAACCCTTCGTGATCAGGAAAAAAGAGGTTGAAGAAATAGATGAATTTATTCCACTGGTGTTTATGTGGATGTAATATTACATCTGATTGTAAAGAGGTTAAGGAGAAGTCTATTGTTAAAAACTTTATTATAGACTTTAGAAAAATCCAAGATGATGTTATCAGTTTGTAACTTGTTATCAATGGCTTTGGAAAGGTCATAGATGAAAAGGGACAGTTGGGATGTAGTAGAAATGAACCGTCTGAAGCTGTCATAGGCGGAGATAGACCTGGAAGTCTAAGGGGACACGATCATTATTGCTGGGGGGGGGCACGATGATGATGTCAATTCATATATACATTAGATCAGTCGACTCCACCTTTGACGCTGGGGGGGGGGGGTGTATCTCCGTCCATGGAAGCCGTGTTGGTTGGGAAAGAAAAACTTAATGGAGCCTAATTTGGTGCAGATTTCTTTCGCTATAATATGTTTGAATATCTTACAGCCAGGATGAAGTAATAGATATTGGTCTGAAGTTAAGAAGGTCGGAGAGGGGAATAATTTTATTGATTTTCCAATCTGTGGAGAGGATGGCAGAATATAGTGAGATGTTAAGTAAGATTAGAAGATAGTCTGAGATTTCTTCAGTGCAATATTTGAGAATGGATTTTGGAATATCATTGGGGCTTACAGAATGGGGTTTTAGTTTTTTTAGTAATTTTAAAATACCTTTTTCAATGTAAAAAACTGGGTTTGAGTTGCGGACAGAATCAATGAAGGAATATTGTGGCGGCGTGGGATCAACTGAAAAAACTAAGCAGAAAGCTAAAGTGAATTCAGTAGCAATGTCTGAAGGAGAAGAGGTGTCTTCATTTGAGATTTTGAGAGAAGTGGGGCCAACTGATTTTCAGATCTGAGGAAATTCCAAAATTTGGTAGGATTTGTTTTAGGTAATTTGGTAAAGAATGGGATACACACTTGAACTTTTGGGTAGAGATGAGGTTCTTGAGACTCTGAGTGGAGGTAGGAATTGAGGATTTGAATGCAGTAGATTTGTGGGATTGGAGGTGAAACAATGAATTTTCCTCTTTAGGTGAATGGATGTCTCTGTTGATCCAAGGACTGTGAAAATAATTAGCTGAAACTATTTTTGTCTGGACTATATATATATATATATGCATTTGTCAATAATAAGTTTGAAAAATTAGGACACAGTTAACATAAGTTAAGAAACAGGTTTATTCACAGGGTGTAGAAATGGCTCTTAAGCTGGGATTACACTGTAAAAGCTTGATAGAAGGTCTTTTACAAAACTTAAAAAAAGCAACCAATGATCCTATTGGTTATATTTGCTTGAATGTAACCGATATGCTTATTGGTTGCATTTTTTAAGTTTTTACAAAATTTTTTAGCAAACTTTTATAGTTTAATCCCGGCTTTAGAAGTTGAACCTTTGTTTGAACGATAATATTTTATTGGCCCTAAATGATATTTCGGACAATAAATCTGAGACTGAAGAGACTTAAGATATAAACACAGTGAAGATCTTGATTTTTTTTGCTACATCCACCCAAAAGAGAAATTAGCGATTACGAAAGTGACTGATCTGAATCAGATAACACTGATTAAAATGAAAGACAATGCTTTTTTTTAAATTGTATACTCTTTAAAAATTAATTCGCAGAATGAAATTTTAATAGTATGCTAGTTCTTCCTCAATGCGCAAATTTAGAGTAACATAATATTGTGTTATCCATAGCGTTCGCGAATACCTAAATAGTCTGAATAGAAAAAACTGATATACGTATAAAAAGGTTCACATCATTAAAATGGATCAATGTACAATGTGGTTTAAGTGTAATGTTTATCTTTATCCTTTTTTTTATGGTAAATCTTATCAAATAATGTCCACTATATTTTTATATTTAAAGTTGGAGAGTCATTTTATGGACACCCGTATGCTTGAGAAAAGGTAAATTTATTCAAAATTCATAAATTAACCATGTGAGATAATGCTCGTTACTTTTATTGTAAAAATTTTGTGATTAAATTTGAGCTTATATGACCCACATCCTGGGGTATAGGGTCCTTAAACTAAGATCTTCTCGGGCCCTTCTAATAGTGAATTCATAGCATAGAAAAAATCAAAAGTGGGGGTATTTGTCCTGGGCCCTGTCAGCCCCACCCTTGAGAGCCATTTTGAGCTCTCACTATAAATTTTGTGCCGAGTCCCCCAACCCATATAATTCACGAATATATTCGTGTGTATATATATATACACAATACCACACACCATTCCTCCTCCTTCATCCGGGACAAATATGGATTTTCAGCCCCTCAATATTTTTTTCATGTCATGTCGGCACCTCTGCTACGCGGTTTCAGCTGGGTCCCTACCAAAAATTCCGGTTGAAGGACTCTGCTTCAGGAGGGGGGGGGGGGGACATGCCTACTTGGTGATGATGAAAAAATATTTATTAGCCTATAAACTAAATGATCATGGGCAAGGTCGTAGTGTGCATTCTGTCGTTAAAAGGTTGTAAAATAAGTGCACATATTTTTGTGAGGCCCCATTTGGCTCAAAGCCCCATTTGCCCCAGCCTATTTACAGACCTGATTATGCACCTTTTTGCATCCTCAGCCTTACCCATGGGCTATCAGGGCAGGGGTTTTTATGTGATTCTCTGAAATAAATTTTTGTATAAGACTATATGAATTATATTTTTATGTAAAAATTGAACAATTATTGCATTTCGTCATGATATAGAATTCAGTCATTGTGCCCCCTTTCCCCGAATGCAAGGGGGCATGCTTAAAATTGTTTAAAGTATGTACGTAATAGATCAAATATGAACATGAACATTTAGTATTTGAAATCTGTATACTATATACCTATTTGAAATTTTTCATGCTATGAGTTAAACTTGACTGAAACTTCAACACACAGATAATTGGCTGTATAAAAATATTGCTCTTCGGTCTTGGCACACTATCCGAGTCACTCCCATGCTGGCATACTCTCAAGATAAATCATTTTCAGGGTTGTTGATTTTTTTTGATTTTTTAAAAAATCAATGTATTTGATTTAAATCAGATTTTTTTGATTCAAATCACAATTTCATTGATTTTTTTAAACAAAATACAGTAGAACATCGATTATCCAAACACATCGGGACCAAAGGGTGTTCGGAAAAGTGAAAAGTTCGGAAAATCTATTTCTAAACTAATTCGATAACACAAAGGAATAAATTGAAATTCAGCAACAAAAACCTTAAAATAATTAAAATTAGCCAATTTATTCTGAAAATTAAATGAAAAAAGGCAGCGCATCACAAAAGAAAAAAATGAATCCATCTTGCTTCAATTTGCTTATACGACATTTTGCCGTCTCATCCCATAATATTTTCAACATTAAAAATTGAAGCGGATCAGTGTTAGGCCGCGATTCTAACCACGTGAGACATTTTGTGAAACACGGTTCTGCATCACTGTGCATTATTACATCTGCCGTTGGTTCATCTTCATCACTTTCACAGTCATCCTGATCAACTTGATTGTTGACTTTCGTAACTATTTTTCAGTCATCCAAAAAAATGTTATCCTGGATTGTCACTATCAATTTTCAACCACTGCGACATATCCTTTCATGACAGGACTGGAATACAAGAAGTTCCTGAAGCATATCTAAGTATTCTTTCGAATCTGGAAGATTTCAATCGTCTTCAGTGGTTACGTTAAAACCATGAAAATACGGGCATAACTCTGTAAACCTTTGCAAGACTTTAGTTCATCTGCTGTTTTCAAACTGGTTGCAAAATTTTCTGTTTTATCACAATTTTTTTTAAATAGCTGAGGGTTGTCGCACCTAGTCTGTATTCCGCTGCAAATTTCCACCATCACCCGCTTTCAATCTTTAAACTATTTCCACTTTTTTTTAATGTTTAAAACAACACGTTTTTGTTTTGTCGCCATTCTGCACTTGAGAGAGATGGAAAGTGTTGACATTGTTAAAGCTAAAGAAAGATTGAAAAATCTCTGTTTTAAGCAAGATAGGAAAGATACTCCCCCCCAAAAAAACCGTGATAAGAACTGTTTTGTTGTCAAGAAGACCCTTGCCCCCCTTTCATTAAGGCACACCCACAGGATTAACGTGAATTCGTAGATGAGAAAAAAGATGCCAGCTAAATCTGCTCCTATTCACACGTTTGTTTGCCTGTCAATTGTTTGTAACTGCATATACTGTACCCAAATCCGCCATTGTTTACATCTATAGCTCACAGGTACTGTATGTACAATTGTTTGGAAGTGGATTATTGTACAACAGAATGAGGCTATCGAGTTAGGAGATAAAAGGATTCAAGTTCCAAGTTACCAACTGTGTTCAGCATCGTTGACTGGAAATGAGTTAGGTTGAAAAGGTGTTCGGTTGACCGAGTTGTTCGGAAAATTGATGTTGGGATAATCAATGTTCTACTGTATATAAAATATATAAATTACTGACACACTAGTCATTAATCTATGCTTTCTTCATAGAATATAAAATTAAAGAAATTTAAACTTACAAAAATAATGACTATTTAAAAAATATTTGTAAACTAAAGATATTGAATCATATACTTGTGTAATATTTCAGAACATTTTATTATGAAAGGGGGAGGGAACACTTCTTGAATAGATATTGTACATCAAGTATTAAATAATTTTACCCTGCGTTAATAATTGTTCATTTGTTTCATTAGGCACACTAGTTTGAATGCTTTGTTTACTCTTAATCTGTTTCGCTATTTGGAATGAACTGCACCTTGAAAAAATCCTTTCAACACATGCATCAATGATTTAGCTGTAGTTAGCATGTTTACCAATCACATATCGCTCTCTGTAATTGTATCTTTACCCAAAACATTATAAAAACTATTCCACCACTCAAAATCAGACATTGTATCAACAACCTTAGGGTGAAAAAAAAATTATTTAGCATGAAAATGGTTCCAACTTTCCTAAAAACTTTAATTGCCAAGAAACCAGAGCCATATTTTTGTTTGATAAATTCAAGACCCTTATTTCTCTTGTTTTGTGACATTAATTCCCGATTGGGAGTTAACACTGATGAGCTTAGAATGAATGTAGCAAAAGTGTGCATCTGTTAATGATTGTTCATGTATATTTTTATACTCTGATAACAAAACCTTTTTATTTTTTGTTGTTGTTGCTGCTTTTATCTTCAATTGCAACTTTTTCCATGCCAATACACATTCAGCTATGGAGCAGTTGCGTGTTCCTTTGTACAAAATCTTTAATTTTGGCTATTGGTTCAGAATTGCAATTATGTCCTTGAAATTTCTTTTTGAATCAATATTTAAGATTTCACTAGAGATGCTACTATCTGAGATTTGTAGTCTTCACAAACTTTGGTAACAACTGACGAATTTTTAACATAAGATTCAAGAGAATCACAATAAGTATTCCATCATACTTTTGCAGGAAGACCAATGCACTTCCACCTTACACATGATACCATGCTTTTGAGAGATGATTGCGGAAGTATCTAAATATACTTGTAACATAATTTGTTACACCAGTTTTAACCAAATCTTCAGCTAACGAGTTTAAAATGTGGGCACTACCACAATATGTAAGTCCCGAAAAGCCAAGCCTTTCATCCAGAGTCTTTCTGGAAGGAACCATATTTGCAATAACAAAATTTTGTATGTTACATTTTAAGTTTTCTTCTGTTGACTTCACTGAATCACATTTGCTAAATAATTTCCAGCACGTGATAAGCATATAGATGGCAGCACTTAAAAATCAAACACAACACTACATAGGCACTCAGACTGTTAGGTACACACAGTCTGTTTCACTTCTGGCACAACTCACTAGGTAGTAAATCGCCCATAAATGGTGATAGACCTGAGTTGTGCTCGTTTTGAAAGAAAAAAGAAAGCATGTGATTAGTCGGATGTGTCAATGGTATCAACATGGATGGCTTTACCATACTGTTGATAAAGCACAATTTATTCATTATGTATATACATCCATCCATCACAATGCAATTTTTGATTTTCTAAGTCAAATTTACATCCTCTAACTTCATCATTGTAAATCTTGGGTAACCATTTATCAGCTAAATCTGTACGACTGTGGTATCTCTGATATTTGATATACGTATTAATATACAGGGTGATCAGCGAATAAGCCCTTATTTCAAAATTAAATATCTCTACAACAAAGATCAATAGAATTATGCGGTAAGCGGTACGTTTATTAGCAAAACTGTAAGAATGTTGTACAGAAATTTCAAAAATTTAGTTTTTTTTAAAATTGTTTAAAATTTAAAAACAAAAAACAGGGTTTTCGGGTTCTGAAAATCCTCATTTGTGTGATGAGAAACCACTGCATTCGCCTAAAGTTACTGCATGGGCTGTAGTATGCACCATGTGTGCTGACAAATTGTTCCAAAATTGTAACGTAACGTTCAGTAGTAATCGTTTCTCGCACGAAGAAGGGGCTGATAATGCCTCTGGCGCATACTGCAGCCCATGCAGTGGTTTCTCTTCACACAAATGAGGATTTTCGGAACCCCAAAAATCTCCAGTTTTGTTTTTTTTTTTAAATTTTAAAAAATTAAAAAAAAACTAAATTTTCAAAATTTCTGTACAACATTCTTACAGTTTTGCTAATAAACGTACCATTTACCGCATAATTCTATTGATCTTTGTTGTAGAGATATTTAATTTTGAAATAAGGGCTTATTCGCTGATCACCCTGTATGAAGTTCATGCATTGAAAGATTAAGCTCTGAGTGTGATTGTGCAGCTGAATGCTATACAGGGTTGTCATGAAGGAAATATTGTTGAGTTGGAATATCCCTCATATCATATATATATATATATATATATGGCCTTACTACTTTGAAATAATTTATGTTTTTACATTTATTTCATAAAACCTTGACATGAAAAATCCAAGCATAGCTCTCCATACAAAACTAACAAAAATAAAAATTTGAAAATTCCACACAAAATGTTTTCAAAGTGGTGCATTTGTTTGTAGTTTATGTGTACAATTACAGAAATTTATATAATTTACAATAAAATAAGTATTAAGAAGACACCAACAACCAGACGACCAAGAATAAGGCATGAAAAACACAAAAATTTGTACTTTTAGTATATTTGCCTTATTCATTGGAGTCGTCTTGATATTCTTGGGCAAAGTTGATCAACTCTTCCAAATAAAATAAGTAAAACATCTGAATATTGATTAAAACCCATTTTGTTTGGTCACAAATAAAAGAAGATTGAATTTTATGTGGAACTTCTATAAGCTTCCCTGCTATAGTATGAAGGTACCTACTCAAAAATTTCAGGATACAATTGAAAGAATATTCATAAGTACAGTATAAATGTGTTTTTTAAGTTAGTTTTTCCTGCTGCAACTGTGGTTACGTTTTTGAAAATGTGATTGTGGAGACTTGAGCGAAAATTGGTGGAGCTTCTGCATTAATTTTTATTTAAAAAGAACCATATTTTGAAAAATTTAGAGTGAAAATTAATTATCAAATATTTTTTATTATAGACAATTCATACCTACAAACTGAAAATTCGTTTATCAAATGAACAAAACATTGTTTTAAACCTTGGCCTGTACACAAGATCTTGACGTGTACAAGTAAGATCTGAGTATATTATTGTATGTGCGCACACACACATAGTTTGTAATTTTTTTACTACATTTGTAGTTGTAGAATTGTAATTGTGCCATAAAAAATTTTTAAGGATTAATTAATTTTAATCTGATTAATTTTTAAAAGCAGTCTGAAGCCGTAAATATTGATTATACAGTATCTGAGTACTTAAGTGCAAGGAATTTATTTAATTTTTTTTCAAATTAGATGTATGTGTAAGAGTGGAAACTGAGCAATTGAGAGAAAACAATAGTTAAAATATTCGCCATGGTTCATTTCTGTTATAACTTAATGGAAGAATTTTAAAGAATTGCACAAAAAAAGGCATAGAAATACTTCTATTCTTGTTATCATACGTTATTATATTTGTGGAAAGCAATCTTTTCTGTATTTCATTTGATACTATGGAATACAGAAATCTATTACAAATAATAAATTTTACAAGAACATATTTAAACCAGTGGCGCGCATAGCCAGGTTTTGGTCCATGGGGGAGGGAAATTGTGAAAGGTGTCATTTTTTTGTTCATGCTTAAGGCACAAACTTAAAATTATGCATTAGTAGAAAGAACTTTAAATTTCCCAATTAAAAAAAAAATCAAAATTTATTTTGTTTTCAGTTGATGTTATTTTTCAAATTAAATTAATTACCTTTCAATTGATTAATGTATTTTAATTTTTTAATTAATTAAAAAAAAATTAAATTCCATTTTATGTTTTGTGTATTTATACAAATGCAAACACTAAAAACAACTGGGAAGTCACCCTAACAGGTAGTTGGAAAAAAATGTAGATTAAAATATAAAAAATGTTAGGAGAATAAAATAAAAAAAAGAAAAATATATATATTTTTCTCTCTCTAAAATTATTCCAAGATATGAAAGTACAGAGAAATCTTCATGCTTCCATTTAATCGCTTTTATCATGTTACACTCTTATCGTAAGCATGTATCACAAGTACACTACTTCTACTCAGTCGTGCATGTACTTCCAAGATATTTCTCATAATGGAATTTCCACTGAGCTATCAGTAAAGTGGAGTGAGGACTGTGCGAGCCGTCGCCCTACGCGACCGCATCACCCTTTTGAAGCGAAGCGGGCAAAACATTTCCTGACGATGTTAATGCAATGAGGCAATTCCAAATACGAGACATGTACATTCCGTTTTTTTTCACTTTTCTGTCAATAATTATGTATTCTTCATCTTCAAAAAAATGTATAAAAATAACAGTTACTTTCATGCATGAAATACCCTTTCTTTTCCAAAACTTAAGAGGAACTATTTTTTTATTAAAAAAAACAATATACATTTCTAATATTGTTTTGCATTATGGTGAAGGCTTCTACTTCGAAAATTCATAGCAGTGAATATTTCCGCGAATTAAATGCTGAAAAAGAACTTTCAATGCAAGAAATGAAATAAAAATTAGAGAAAAAAAAGTGTTTAATATTTTTTTCAAACATTATATACGGGGTGATTATAAAAAAACTATCCCGATATATGGGCCCCTAACTATCATACCATTCACAGAAACTGAATGAAATTTTGGCATAAGGTATATTGATGTATGCGCTCAAGAATGATATGGAAAACAACAGTGTCACTCTAACAGTTACGGTTACAGTGAGAAAATTTCAAAAATATCAAATGGCAACACCAAGTTTTTTGTATTGGAATGCGATCTCCATACTGTAAAACACTAAATAGCATTGGAATGGCACCTGTAGCACGAAAATCCCCGGAGCTAGGCAAGGAAAAAGTAAAAAGGACTTTGCCATGCACCAGAGCATTAATGTTCGTTTCATTCGTCACACCGTTTCTTCGGCTGAGATCCCAGCCTGATTAGTCATCCACAAGGTCATGTGGAAAATTTGTGAAACACAATAAAATGCTTCATTTTATGCTGCTTCTCTGTCCTTATTGGTTGTCCTCACTTTTAGCCTATCTACCGCCGGTGATTTTCATGCTACAGTTGCCGTTCGAACGCTATTTAGGGTTTTTCACAATGGAGATCACATTCCAATACAAAAAACTTGGTGTTGCCATTTGATATTTTCGAAATTTTCTCACTGTAACCATAACTGTTAGAGTGACACTGTTGTTTTCCATATCATTCTTGAGCGCATACATCAAAATACCTTATGCCAAAATTTCATTCAGTTTCTGTGAATGGTATGATAGTTAGGGGCCCATATGTCGGGATAGTTTTTTTATAATCATCCTGTATATACTACAATGTGCACATACAAGTTTTTTCCAATAAACAATTTACAAACAGGTCCACAGAGAATAATTTAGGATTTTAAAATCGCAATTCACAAGAGCACTCGTGTTTGCTATCAAATAATTACTTAGTTACAATGCAAACCTTTGTCTAATATTTTATACAGACAAACTCTCTAAATTTGAAGGGATTTTTTCCCCCTCCAACATATGCTATTATTCACAGCATATAAGAAATTCTTTAACATTTTCATTAGATTTATTTTCATCGTGACTCTACAACTGCCATGTTTTCTCACATTGCAAGGGTACCAGAAACTAACAGTTTTTCCTCTAATTAAGACTTTGTAATAATTATTGCATACATAGCTCATCAGTAATCAACACATTAAGGAAGATGACCAGGTGGTGGCCCAAAATTTCAATAAAAGATATTATTTCACAGACATTACATTAGAATTTAAATGAACTTGAAACTATCCAAAAAAACTGCATTAAATTGGCATTTTCACAATTATGCAATCGAAGCTCAAGGAGGGACCAGAGGTACCAACATGAAGAAAGCAGGGCATTGTGTATTCATTAATTGGGGAGTTGACATGGAAGAACATGTAAGTCACACAAATCAAATCTTACAGGACCTATCCTAATAGACAGTGAATTATTAGAACACAATCCAGGGGAGTGCTTCTTTGTGCTGTAACATTTTCAACATATGAGAAAGCTTCGCTCATGAAACCCGGGTAACATTTGGCAGAGCTCACCCATGATCTCAGCATCGCTGGGTGGGGAAGGGTAAACTTTTTTCACAAATTTATATATAAGTGCTGTAGTGGTGGGTTGGTAAGATACGGGATTAGAGATGGGAAGAGTGGTAAAGTGCATGAGTTCAAACCCACCCACCGCCCGAAACTACACTTGCCGCTATGGTGGTCGAGTGGTTATAGTGACGGACTCGCGATGCGAGGATCCGGGTTCGAACCCCATAGTAGTGGTCGGCTGAAGTTGGTTTTCTGTGGTTCCCAACTTCAAGGCGCAAATGCGAGCCAATCTCCCCGTTAAAAAGTCTCGCCACAGAGAGCAACAGTCCTACAACGATAAATCATCCAATCATAACACTTCACTCATAGTTAGAAAAACTAGTGGCAGATGGCAGCACTACACATAACAAGCATTACAGAGAAACAACAAAACTTCACGTCAGGTTTCACTACACGTACACGCACATTCCCGCATGTACCGATTCGTTGGGGGGTTCCGCGGGGTGCATGTGTGGTGTAGTAGTAATAGTAGTAGGTAGGGCCTCCAAAAAATGGCTCGGGGATCCATGATGTTCTTAAGTCAGCCACCTCGTTGGGCAATTTGTCTGTTGTGGCTTTGTATTTGTATAATTACATGAACAAGAAGAATAAAAATATAAAGTAAGTGTGAATTCTTTCATACACGATGTGTAGAGTCTCCTACTCGGTTTCAGATTTTTATTTCTCAGCTAATATACTAGGAGTTCAAATGGGACAACTCCAAAAGTGTCTTTTAACAAGGTAACAGTTTTCATGGGCTTTCATTCCACATACTTTTTGCACCGTTGTTAACATTGACGTAAGATCTGATATTTTTTTGTCCCACCATTTCAATCTTTACTGGAGCAGTTTTATTTTGCGCCGCAGTTCAGCTTTGGTGGGACTATCTGACTTCTGCACTTCAGAACTGATCTGGCCTGGAAAATTAGGGCAATCCTCCCTTGACAAAGTGACTGTAGCCAGTTCTGTTAATGCTGTAGCAGCTGGTTCAAATTCATTTTGAAGATCTGATTCATTAGTGTTCGCCATGTTGTCATGATTGTGAACAGCAGTTTTCAACCTTTTAAAAATCTGCAAAAAAAAAAAAATCCTAATTAAAATATTAATTTCATATACAGTAAACCTCTTCTAATGGCCACCTCCGAACTACTGCCATATTTTGTTGAAACCAAAGGATTCTGTCTCAGACTTAACATTACAAGTAACCTCCGATCAACTATTTCCGAATGATCACTTAACACAGAGTTGAAAAAATATGCTTAGCACAATGAGAAAAAATTCAAGTTGATTTTCAAGGCAGTCCCCCCCCCCCCCCGCCCCCACCACAAATTATATGAAAGAAAGGCTGTGTGCGTATGCTTTCTATTCCTGGGTATAAATGCTAGATAGGTGTTGAAGGCAGTAGAGAGGGGAAAAAATCTTACAGATTAGAGGGGGACAACATAAGACATGCTGTCAACACTAATACACAAGCTGTCCAATTACTAGAAAAGATTTGTTTATGTGGCACTCCCTACTTCAAGGCATGGTTCAATACAAAAAAATGGACCTTGCAAATAACAAATGAATAGGAATATCCAGGGCATAAATTTTTTGGGAGGGATGTGTCAATCTTTTCACAAGAACGCCTTCAGCTATCGGACTGAACATAAAAATGCCCTGGAAAGAAGGCTTAATTTATTTTGGATGGTCCTGTTAGTGGCCGCTGTTAGGAGGTTTTACTGTAATTTTCCATTATAGTTTGCAAATAAAGTTTTCTAATTTTTAAGCGAAAAACAGAAGTTGCCAAGATTTTGAATATTTATAACTATATATATTATTATATATATATTTTGCAATATAAAAGCTGTGTGCTATGGTGCACAATGGCAATTTGACTTTTTGCCGCATAATTGAATACACTGTTAATCAAATATTATGTGCCAGAACGGTTGAGAACCATTTAAGTGGGGCCGATTTTACTTGAAACCACTTAAACAAGGAAAAATAACTTAATATCTTACCTGTGGAGGGTGTTTAATAAGTGATCAGCGTTGCTTCTGCAAAGGTTGAGGGTGATGTGGAAAATTGAATATAGTAGGAACATCATGTTCTTTCAAATAGCGTTGTGAAGAGTTATAGCTGTCAGCTGTGAAATTCTCAGCTCAAATAGGATGTCAAGACCTTTCTTTCACAGCTTCCACCCATTGCTTAAGAACTTCAGGGTTTTGAAGAGGGAAACCTTTAATTAAAAAGTATATTCACTACCAGGCTTCAAGAAAGCAATAGAATCAATCAATCATTGTTCATAATAGTAGCTTAACAATGATAATTGTTTGATAATTATAATACATAATATAATTAGATATTATGAACATCATAATTATAACACTTTGATGATTGATACATTTATGATTTTGCATATTTTGCTTTTAATATTTAGCAAAAACTGATGTCAATAGTATTAATTGCATTTTACTACTACTCATTCTCACATTATTTCCCCAAAAATATTTTTACCAGAAATAGAAAAGTTTAGGTCCTTTGTTTCTTTGATATTTACACGGGATAATTTTAGTTCTTTAAGGCATTATCCGTTTTTTTTGGACATAAATACAATTTTTAATGAAGCATATTTCATCAGTGTTTCTGTAATAAATGTTCTAACCCCAACAGTAATAAGCAATTTCTACACGGTTTCAAAAAATATTTTTGAAGTTTAAAATTCATGTTTTCATGATTTCATCAATCATCATCTGTTTTGAAAATGTCAATGCTCATATCACCAATTAATAACAAATTTCTGCTTTCAATATTTTTTAAAATTCAATCAAGTTCATCAACACGTTGTGTTGCTGAGAATGAATGTAATCTGTACAAGTTCAAGATAGCAAATTTTAGTGTGGTTCTTGAATAACTGTTATTTCACCTATTTGCATCAATATAGAATTAAGCGCAGCAAATTGAAGTGATTTTTTTTTTTTGTATAAACAAATATTCCACCTGACCTGTTATACTCTCTGCATCTTGTAAAGGAATTATAATTTGGTAGTCTATTTTTACTATTACTATCTTTATAGTGATCAACCTCATCCTCAAAAACCCAAATCTGGGAATAAGTATAAGGACAAGAATAAGTATGTAATGTCAATATAGTTCAGTGTATCCCAAAGTGGGCAATATCGCCCCCTGGTGGGCGATGGAATGGTCCAAGGGGGCGATAGAACCTACTGATTTAACATAGGATCTTATGGGTTTACTTGAGTTGGTGGGGGCGATGAGAGGAAAAAATTTCTGATGAAGGGGGCGATGGAACAAAAAGTTTGGGAGACTATGATATAGTTGATAGATTCATTCAAAAACACCATAAGTAAATCAAAATTTGCTCTTATGCAAGGAATGTTGAAGTGAACAATATTAGTGACAAAATTTATCATGATCTATCATAATACTATGAGTGAGCAAAACGTTTTTGAACTCCCAGAGTGCCAAGATTAGTGAATTTTGAATTAAAACATGTTTCAAGGAAATGCAGGTCAATATTCAGTATTCCTATTACCAAAATCAATATTTCTATAGCATTTTTTTTAAAGCATTCAACTTAAAAAATTTTTTTTATTGGGATCTGATTTTTAGCAGTTTTAATATTACATGATTTTTAAAATTGAACTAATGAAGATTTTCATCTCAAAGAATGAACATTTAAATAAAAGTATCTGAATTATTATTTTTTCTGTTTCTGTATTTGCTCATCCATATCATTAATTCTTGCTGCATGAAAATTTCATGTATTAAATTCACCATAGTATTAAAATATCCTCCTTCTACTCCCATTAGCTACCTGCTGGGCTATTTCCAATTTTGTAAAGCAGACGTTCCGGAGGAATATCCTTTTTTCTTATACTGTAAGTCAGTTAATGCAGAGATGTTTCTTTTTTTTTTTGAAAATGAGCTCTCATATTTTGTAACTCTTACAGATTCTACATTTTGTATACAACCTTAAATAACTAGTTTATTTTTTCTTGTCAGTGCAAAGTTGTGAGGTAAGGCACCTGATCTGTAATCAAATAAAACAATGTGTATTTTGAATATTGAAAAAAAAAGTTTGCTGTTGATAATAAAAGTGATAAAAAACAAATCTTATTTGATGTCTATTGTTTGCACAGCATAAACTCTTTAGGGTGTGAAGTACAGTTATTTGACAACCAGATTAGGCTTTATAAGGCTCCTTGAAAAGAGATCTATTTTAAGAGGGGGGAATGGAAAGATTCTTTGAAGCTGCTATAGTATGTTGTCTTGGTGCTAGAAGAAAATTTTATAAGATGCCAAAATAGTGCTGAAGATGCTGTAGGAGAAATACTTATATATGATGGGCAATTGTGCTTAACCGGTTTTTAAGATCAGAAAATTCTGTTATTGTGTTGTAGATAACCATTTCCGACCCTGTACACAGCTATGCACAGATTGCTTTTTCTCATTGTAGATATTTTAACCTCAGGGAGTTCAGCCCTGACTTCTAGGTTTATGGGTGTTTTATCATTGAAATCACGGCTGAACACCCAGTGGTTAAATAAAATATATACATCAAGGGAAAGAAACAACCCCATGTTTGTTAGTACTGGGTCTGAAAGGGATAAAGCAATGTTGTGTGAGGTGCAGGATTGTAACTAGGATTTTTGTGAGGTTAGAGATTTGCCTTTGCCACTATCACTACTGTAAGATTCAATGATTTTATATAATTGTGTTTTTGTTTCCTACCCAAAATTTTCTGTTCCCTAAAGTTTGCTGCCCAGGGCAGTTGCTCCCTTTGCACCTCCCCTTTTTAGTTCAGGCCCTGTCTCAGAGGACCTATACTCTTATGTTCTTGTGGAATGATAGATAACTTCCAGATTTCATGGTGCTAAATCATATTCTTACTCAAATAATATCATGGCAAACTTGAAATCAGATTGATAAAAATACCTTTTAGAAAAATAGTCCTCACCCCAAGCACAATTATCACAGCATACATGGCTATGAATACAATTAAAATCCCATATAATGATGCCCTCTATAATGATCTTACTCTCTGGTTTTGATGCACTTTTTATAATGTTAATATATTTCTTGTTCAACTCCTTTATATGGCTGGTATTACACTACAAAAGTTTTGTAAAATCTCTTTGATAAAACTTGAAAAATTCAACCAATAATATCACCGGTTGCATATGCTTGAATGTAACCGATGCGCTTATTGGTTGTATTTTTCCAGTTTTATAAAAGATCTTTTATCAAAATTTTATAGTGTAATACCAGCCTTACAATACATTTCTCTGGTCCCTTGAGTATTGATATATATATATATATAGCATCTATGGCTGTTTTACGTATAACTTTACCTTACGTTTTTGTTAAATTTTTTAATCATGTCAAATACTAATGCTGTAACATGACAAGACATCTGGTAATTTTCTTTTATGTAGCTTTAGCCATGGTGAGTAAATAGTCAAATATCTTACTTTAAATGCAAGAACAAAGTATTTATAACATTATAACATTTATAATTCAGTGAGATGACGATGTTTGACATTTTAATTTTAATAAATTCAAGTTTTTTCTAGAATGGCAGAAAATAAAAATCAGACATCAAGAATGGCAGACATCAAAAATCGTTGAGTATGCTCGAGGTACAATTTACAATGCTGTATATTGGTGGATTTACTCTGAATGCTATAAAAGTGGCAGTAACGGGCTAGTAAATTTTGTGAATGCCGCTGTAATAACTCTCAGCAGTATATTCTTTATAGGTATGTTCCCATCCCAAGCAGAGGAAGCTTGAATCCAGACACACAACTATAGCTGGTGCTGTCTCATTGTTGCAGAAGGCCATCAATGTTGTTGTCCATCTATTCTGCCAGGCCATCCAGTAATCTTGGAACATGTCCAACAGAAAATGAGACTGTTTAACTTTATAAAGAATGGATGAAATCTATTTAATTGTATGAATTATCAGTGTTTTTCAGAATAAATAAAAATCTTCATCTTATTATACAGGGTGGATACTATATACCATTGACCACCCAATAACTATACACATTATTTCTTGTGAAAAATGAATACAGAAAAGTGTTTTCTGCTTTTGAATTAAATGAATAATTCTGTGATTGTCAGTTATGTGCCAAACACGCAAAAAAAGTAAATTTCTGCCTCTCCAAGCGGATTGCAGCTTTTTGAAAATGAACTGAAATATTTAATCCCATTTTAGAAGTCAAGTTCAGCTTCCTTTCATGATTGGCGAGATTTCTCTTTGTGTTGCATGATGTTATTATCTTGTTATTATGAACCTTCGTCCACTATATTGGTAAATTTAGCACCAGATTTGTATAGTAAAATGAGTGTAAAGTAAAATTAGAATCTATTTGAAATTTTTTTTTATTCAAAATCAACATTTTTTTGCCAAAATGTAATTTGCTCTTTGCTTTTAAAGGAAATCTTTTGAGGGAAGGTACATATAATGCACAGTATTTACTGCGAGATTGTTTTTTTATCTTATTGTAAAAACGTGTTGATTAATAAAACAGCAATATTTTTTGAGCAATTTTAAAATAATAAATACCAATTCACAAACATTTTAAATGGTAGATAATGATGAATATTTTTATTTTACCACAAAGAAAGCCATAATGTGTTTTATGCATTTTTTAAGGAACATTTTGTGAAAGCAGTGTTTTACTGCATTACACTTTTTTGTAATGCAGTAAACACTTTTACAGGGCCGAAACACCTAATGTAATTTTATTAATAAAAATATTTGAAAAACGAATAGTCCCACACTTCTGCATTATACAACCTTCTTATACTTCAAAATACCAACAACGTATGTAAGGGATATTGTGGGGGGTTAAAAAGTTGGTTGTATTTTAAAAGTATCATCAGTACTAAAAGGGTTACGCATCTTTTTAACAAGTTCATTTTTTTTGGCACGTAGCAAAAAAAAAATTGCTACGTGCCAAAAAAAAAAACCCTTTGTTTTAAGCAAGGTTTAATAAGGATCACATTTAAAAGACAGATATCACTTCATATTAAAAACATATAAAAAAAATAAGCAAATAAGAATAAAATAATTTTTTATAGTAGTGAATGTGTTTTGTCCAGAAATTCAATGGCAATAACAAATTTGAGCATATACTTATCACTCTGATTTAATTACAGTCAACCCATTTTAAATCAGAGTTTACACATTCAGAGACACGAGAAATATGCTGTCATTTTTGTATTAGAGCATCATGTTTTGCAGTGTAATTTTTCACACTTGCTCATTCAAGTTGTACACACGATCAAGGAATGTAAAAATGCTTCATAGTCTATTGATGTGCCCATTTTACTCATTTAATCTACACAAACAAATACGCTTAGTATCCACATTTTCAATAAATTAAGATTTGTGGTAGCAAAAACAAAATTAATCCAAACTTCAAATTATCTAAACTTAGTTCATAAAACAAAAAAAATCCTAAAATGCAGATAACATACAAGGTTAAAATCAGTCAATTGAATCAATTCTCAGTCCAGATATTTAAGAATTATCTTGAATCTATGGCTCGAATTTCCTAACATGTCAGAAAATATGAGTGTTCCCAGCATACTGGTCTCCACTGTTTTGTGGCATGCCTGATGATGCAAGAGAATCCAGTATTTATGCATATAAACTGTATATTTATAGTGCTAGTATGATATTTCTTATAAGACACAATATTGTCTGGATTCACCCCTCCGTGGATAAAAGGCGAATCGTTTAGCGCAAGAGAAGTTCTCAAACGGTGCGCCACCAACCTTTGTCAAGGTCCCCCAACAAAAGTGTTGCAAAGATACTTTTTGTTAAACGGTTCTGGGGAGCCACAGATAAGCATTAATTACAGAAAGGGCCACCTATACTGGAATGTTATGTATATGTATTATAATTGTGTTTTTGTTGTAAAATGTGTTGTGTATAAAAAGTCGAGGGAAAAATTTCAACTCATTTAACTTACTGTTTAATTATTATGCACACAGAATGAAGCCTTTCTTTTGAACCAATCACTGCTCTGGTCTATTGCTATGGGAAATTTACTAATGAATAAAGTTATGCCAGAAGTGTGCATGTGTGCCCAAGACTCAGAGTGCGTATTTAGTATTGTGCATGAATTGTAGTGCTGCTATCTGTTTTTTAAAATATGAGTTACACAATCTCTGTACATCCCTGGATTCTTATTTTTTACCTCCATACTTGGCAGACAACACAATGAAAACAGAAAACAATTTCTTTTACCAATGATGTTTATTTTCACTAAAACTTCCATTTCACTTAGAAACGATGAAGTTTGACAACAGTTAATTTCCAAAACAGCTTAAAATTAATTTTAAATTGCAGTATATTAATTTTAAATTCCACATTGCAGGTAACGTGATCAGATATTAGACGGATCTCACCATACATAGTCAGTTCACGACGCCAGTCAGTCCAGATGAATTCACCTCAATGTCACTAAGAATAAGCATTCAGAGCCAGAGGACAAGGAGCTTAAAGATAACTAAGACATCTGGAAGCGGATTCACCAACCAACAGCAGACCACAGCATGATTGCACATAATTGACGATCACCTTGTTCACACAGGTGAACATTCCGGAAGCACAATCGGACATTTGCATATCAAGCAAATTCAAGTAACATCAATGATGCTGTAACCTTGAAGGATTTCGATCAGTGTTTCTCAACTTTTCTGAAAACAAGGACCAGTAAAATGTCTGAAGCAAATTAACAGACCATTTGTGTCCTGTATTATGGGGCATTCCTGTAATTTTCGTTCGTTTCAATATTTATATTACGTTATACGTTTGTCCCTTTTTTTTTCAATGATACTTATTTGAATTTGTGATATCTTATGTAGTGAATACACAGCGTTTTCATAATATAAATTGTATGGTAATTATGGCAAAAATTATAAATTTTCACCTCACATATTTGTCAAGTTTAATGTTTTGTCCACAATTTTTTCGGAATTTTAATTACGATCGGTGATTGTGCCTACTTGTTTTTGATGACAATTAGGGATTACTATTTAAGATCCCAGTTAACCGAATTTTTCTCAATGAAATATGGTGGTCATATCATTTGAGTATTTTTGTTTACTGAGATTTGTAGCAACTCTATTTCCACACCATTCAGCAACTGTAGTAGAAATTAGCAAATTGCATTTAAAGCAATAAATTACAATTTTTTACAAAGTTTAATGATATCCTGTATTTAGGGTTGCAATTTCTTGCATTCTCTTCGATGGTGTGTGTGGGGACCTAAGTATGGAGGTATTATTTTATTTCAATCCATATGGATGTTATTAATATCAATTACAATGGGTGAATAATTTTATCAAATCTGCTTGTGCAGACCATCTGTACCATCGTCACGGACCACAGGTTGAGAAACACTGCTTTAGATCATTTCTGCAACGAGCTTAAATGAGATGGTTAAATACTTGACAAGTGCCCAAGGCACAAACATTTTTCACTATAACATTATTATTAGTGCGAACTCTCCAATAGTACACGAAGTGGGCTGCGGTAGTGCCAAAGATTGTGATAGGTAGCAGCATGCATGCATCTGAACGATATATATACATGCAAAGAGAGAATAGAGTTGTAATAAAGTCTGCTTCAGAGTGGTAACTGATTTCATGACAACTTTAGGTTACAGTACATCAATGTTATTGCAGGGGAAAAAAAATATCAATGGAGTTCTCAGCAAGAAAATATATTTACAAAAAAAATTTTTTATAATAAAAAATAATTCAAAAAGAATAATATGAATACTATTTTTTATGCTGTATCATGGTTTATGCAGGCTAGATCAGCGTTTCAAAAATTGTGGGCAGCAGACCTCCCATGATAGGTTGCTAAGAGATCAACTGGAAATGTGCTTTAGAATTTTTAAAAAAGTGAGTGATGATGACATAGAGCAGGGGAGGGGGATAGTTTCCTTTGCTGTGTTCAATAAAAGACTTTTGGGAAATTGTAATTGAAAAACACTGCCCTCCTTCCCTGTCACGCCATACGACATAAATATAGTTTTACTTCGTGCTCCACTCCTCAACAGTCACAGTGTAGAAAAACATTGTCCCCTAAGTGCTTCAGTTCCAAGTCGTCCTAAATGGGACAGAGCTATTTTTAGATCAAAGCCTTTCAACTACTTGCAAATCATATTTTCCAAAAGGTCCTTGTAATGAGATGGGACACTCCGGCACCAAAAAGAATGTATGACTGCGCTCTACCAGAATCGCATGATATCGTTACATTTACATGCCAAAACCATGGTGTGAACTGGTTTTTGGTTTTTTTCAAAAATGGGAAATCACACTATCGTATGACAGATTTATTGTTTCCACTGCTACAGCTTTATTTGGGGGGTTCTCTTCTACAAAGTTTTTGCAGAGATTCCCACATTCTACACATTTCTTAATCTCATTTGAAGTGAGGGATTTCTCGTTTCGCTCTTCATCTTGCTCAGACGAGGTCATAATAAGCTCTTGCGTTAATCATAATAAGCAAGATCATAATAAGCTCTAAGTGCACAAGCTCTTACTGTTGCGGGCAATGGAGATCCATCAGTTCATCTGTGGATATGACCACGTTCCTCCACTAATTCTTGAATGTCGTGCTCATGCAATCCAATCCCATGGTCTTCGCCAAGGACACAATCTTTTAAGAAATGGTGACCCTTGTTCATGAGCTAGCCCCTCAAAGTCACAGTAAGTAATGCAATCAGCCCACAGTTTTTTTCCAAGCACAATTTAAAAAAAAGCTGCGCACATACTGGTGGTTACAATGAATCTAATTTTATATCAAAACAGTCACGTTCATGGGGGTGTTCATTTTTCGAGTTAGACACGTTGACCGAAGACTACGAGAGAATATTACCCACAATTTCACAGTACGTGTGTGGATGAAAGAGAAAACCCTCAGCTCAGCCGTGATGACGTGAAATTAAATAAACAAAGTGCAAAATTTTTGCTTGTAATGCGAATCGCTCGTTAATCGAATCAAAATTTATTCAAAATTTTTGCTCGTTATGTGAATCGCTCATTAACTGAACCACTTTTCAAGTTCGAAGTTCCACTGTATTAGGGAATAAGATGTATAATGGGGTTTCTTTTAGTCAGAAGAGGACTATGACAAGAAGATATGCTTGCATGAGTGTTCTGCAATTGGAAAGTGATTAGGGATGGTGGTATTAAAGGATACATTGTGTGTGCGTATCCGTTTTACAATGATTTTTGGAACAGTCAAGTGTCCGTACTTGGGACAATTTTGTACTTTGTGCTGAAAAATCAACCCCTCAATAAAACATTAAAATTTTAAAAAAACCTATATTCTGAAGGACATCTAAGCCCTTTGTACTGATAATTGAAAATTTTAGGTGTACATTTAGTACTTAAAAAAATAAAATGGCATTTTTCTCAAGTTAGTCATGGGTACCCAAACTTAGGATAGCATAGTTTGTGTATTGTTTCATGTTTGAGTACCTTAATTTTAATTTTTGACTGGTTAAATCTTTTTACATAGAAAGTCCTAAGACAATACCAGACTGAAAACAGTTCAGAAATGTTATTTATCAAAAAATAACTTTGCAACCTTTATGATAAAATCACAGAGTAAGTTCTCTGGTAAGAAAATATCACACATTACAGTATACATTAAAAAAAGGAACAAATGAACTTAGAAACCAGAAAAAACTTGAGCTAGAACAATTTGAAATAGAAAACCATGAACTTGATAAACATCAATGTGTGTAGCGACTTTGGCTGACACGAGTGAACAAAGAACAAATCATTGAAATATTTGAAAAGCTAGCAGACAAAAGTACAGCAGTCTTAGTGGATGCTAAGAGATGTTAAAATTCTTTTTATCTCATTTTTTGAAAGTTCATCAGTGTAATAAATATCAGGAAATGTGAGAACACATAATGTAACGTGTATCCATGGGCCCCCTGCGCAGAAGTTCGAAATCGTCATCGTATAAATACATAATGTTTACCTTTAGTTTTTCATAGTTGGCTGTGGTCGTGTGGCGATGATCAAGGCCGATCGTGATGTTGCCGCCCTGCAATCATATGTAAATGCAATGACCTTGAAGCCAATTGGCTTGTTTGGACACTTGCGGCCGAGAGTTTTTATGTTGTCACGATTGCTCACTTTCCATCGCATTCTAACTTTGATAACTTCTTGTTTGTTAGCTTAGAACGATCAGTTTGAGGTCATTAAACTAAAAAGATCATGTTATAATTCGAATAGCTTTTGTTCTATATTTCCCGGCTGGCTCGGCGAAATTGGTTGATAGTAATAATAAACTCGAGAACTTTGATCTTCAATCAGTAGTACTAACTTGGATGGATCTGCATCGTGTCTACCCTGGTCTGTGACCGGAAAGGTGATGTTCAGCAGAACATGGACTTCCCACGGTGAGAACGAACCATATTTACTAAATTTAAACTTTTGAACTGAAAGACAAAACATAAAAGTATGTTATTAATTAAAAATTGAAGGTTAACCTGCTAATGTAAATTTACTAAAAAAAAACTAAATGTAATAAAGGTTTTGAAGTGATACAAAACAAACTTGTTTATTTCCTGCTTGTTGTCTGCTTTAACTAGATAATTCGAACAGGGCACGCAACCCCAATAAGGCATGTTACAATCTGTTTTACCTATGTAAGTTCTCGTAAAATGGATTGTGAACAGCTGCCCATCTGAACCAAGTGTCCCAAGTTTAGACAAACTTTTGTGTACTCAAGCTGGGCTGTATTTAACAATAATGGGGTGATAAAAAAAAAGATTGAGCCAGCATTTTATAAGGGAGACATTACCTCACATTGCCCTAAATCATGAAACCCCCATGTATAAACGCAACTGTGGTGCAAACCATGGTGGTTCATTAAAAAAACTTACCAATTTTCAGAAAAAATTCAAATGTAATGTGTGTTTAATATTTGAACGTGTTTCTCAACCAAAACACATTCTATACTACTGAAAATATCATGAAATGTTAACACAACAGCAAACATGATTTGCTTTAAAATATAGGGTGCGGTAGCTCAGGTTGATGAGATACTTGCTTAAAGTACCAAAGGATATTCAAAGGTGTCGTGAGTTCGATACCCAGTTCATTCTTGTCAGAAACTTACCTGACACCGGGTATAGCAGAAACATCGGCATGACCACAGAAAAAGATTGCTACTGCAGGGAGTCCCATATCGAGGGGTTAGGGCAACCTCTCTGTGAGTATAAAAAGAATCTGCTATTCAGAATTGGCAATAAATTGTAGGTTCCAGTCTAATTAGCCCTTGTGTGCAGAAAATGACCATAGTGCGACAAAAATGATTAAATGATTCAAAACATTACCTGCAACAACCATCAGAGCTACAAACATATAAGTTGGAAGCTTTTCGTTTTGATATGATATTAAAACAAAAATCCCCAAATCATCTCAAGATTGCTATGGGCACTTTACTGTACTGCCAAATGAAGTGGTGAGAATTGCCAAAATTACACTCATTTTTCTGTGGTACTAAGGCCCTTCAACTAAGAGTAACCTAATTTTGTGTCATTGTTGCACAAAATTAGTCTACATTTATTTTTTTATTATTTGAATTTCCTCTTCCTAACCAGATGATGGCCCGCTGCTCTCTCTCAATGAAGAGGTATGAGCAGGTAGTCAAAGAAGACCTAGGCCATGCTGGAAAATGTCTGTGTGTATGTATTGTGATCTTAATGTGAAGTTTGTTTCTGTGTAATGCTTGTTATAATATTGCCATCAATTTTTCAAACTATGAGTAAAGTACAAAGGTTTTTAACAGCTGGCTGATGCGAAGGTATATTTTTTGGATAGAGAGAAAATTCAACTGCCCCTGTGGGGAATGGAACCTACATCCTTTCACTTTCCGGGTGAACGCCCTAGAACACTAGACTACAGAGACAAAGAATATCTCAATTTTACCCTGCAGCTCGTGTGTACTGAAAGGAACCATACACGGACGGTCGGACACAATTCAGGCAAAAGCTAACAATTGCTGATGATGCCACCAGATGACAACTTATCCAAGAACGACGTCACCCTCCACTATCCAAACAAAGGTTTTTAACAGCTGGCTAATGTGAAGATATATTTTTTGGAATTTTCTCTTTCCAAAAAATATATCCACTTGATCAATAAACGTGTTTTCCTCTGAAGTGGGCAAAATTAATTCTTCATCGCTATCCTGCACTGAATAGGCAACATCTTCTTCTGATGACAAATTAACTGGTTTTCTATTATTCTTGAATTTTTTTTGTCCATGACTTGGGTTGTTTGGAACTACAAAGGTTTGAGTCATCAGGATCTGAAGTTTGAGGATCTACATCTTCAGCCATGAAGTCCTCAACACTTGCAATTTTGCCGGAGATAACGGTTACTTTAGTCATTTTTTGTCTTGTCTTGAAAGTTTGATCTTGTCCTAGACTCTGAAGGAGCTCTTTGAAACTAATATCAATGGACTGAATGAATGAACGCCAGAACTTTGCCACTGGACTTATCCCATTGCCGAGATCTCTCGCCGAGTCTGGAACACTTTTTTGTGTGTAAGAAAATACATACAAAATTTTTACATTTTTCCCGGACAATTGGGTAACGAACTATTAACAAACTTTGTGGTGATTACAGACGAGATGGGGTTGGAAGTTGGAGAAAAGTTTCGGGGTTTTGTTAAGAGGATGAATGTACGCGCGCGCACACACACACACATATTAGGATGGAGGTATATTTTAAAAGCAATTGGAGGGGGCCACATGCCATCTCATCTGCTATCTTACACTTGTCATATTATATACACAGTATGCAAAAAAAAAAACGAAATGAGAATCATATTGTAAAAATATAAAATATCCATCGAAGCAAGTCATCTTGCTTAACACCTTATTGGTGAGCAAATGGGTTTCATAACTTGCACAGCATCAGTTTTATTGGGTTGAGTTCACTCGCTCCAGTGGATCTGATGAAAAAAATATAAAATATAAATATTGTGTGGAGGAATTGGAAGATCACCCGTGCCATCTCGCCTAGCGCCTTATTTGGTGAATATGACTATATGAGTAAGTATGTGTGTTGTGGATGTGAAATGCATGAAGAACTTGAATAGAGGAAAGAGAAATATACACATACACACATTTATATACATATATATAGCCAGGTTGAGTTGTCTCGCCCTAAACCTATTTTGGTGAGCAGTGTGGGCTTAATTTAAATGAGGGATTGTCTGGAGAGAACCTTAGCTAAGGATCAGCTTTGGTCTCTGTGTTGTTCTTGGTTGACTCGCTCTAGCTGGTTATATTTAAATATATATATATATATAAAATAAAAACTACATATAATGATTATTATGCAACCATTCACGTCCTCCTGCCTAACACCACGCTAGGACAGCAGAATGAAGGACACTTGTGGTTATCACTTTTACATCATTGTAACAGGAATGTTATAAAAATTCTTGTTCGGGTCCCGTTAATACATGCCATATCTCATATGGATATGATTTTTATTGTTTTTATCTATTTCCGTTTTTCCCCCCGTATTTTTGTAAAACTTAAAACGTTACTTTATACATCTGGTGGACAGATTTTTTGTTTTTTGTTGGCGTGAATATATTTGATGGCTTGTAATCCTTGCTGCTGTGTTTTTGATTATTTGAGTGAACCATTGCTTTTTACTGTTTCAAAATATTTGTACATGTGTAGATGCTTTGTAAATTTTCACTCTGTGGCATAATGAACTGGAGTACCCACCATACCGCAGGCACATTTGTCTGTTCGGCGGCGTTTCCGTTCGTGTAGACATATAAGGATGGGCCATGTCCTGTTATAAAGATAGCCACCTCCCTATTCCAGTTTAGTGTGTTGTATGTGACTCGAGGGAATTTCATGCACTTTCCTATCTGTTCCTTGGTCCCAAATTTGCTGATATTTTTGGAGGATTGTTTGAAGAAATAAGTGTCATATAAAAGGGGCAAAGAACAAATTTAACCAAGCATTCATGTATCAGGGCTTGTGTGACAATGATTCAAATGCATGGGACAGCCCTGCTATATAGGTGGGCGTCCATCAGAACAATGGTGGTCATCTCACGGACACTGGGCCTAGTCCAGGTTGTGGCTACAAAACTAGAAGTGGTAGAGAAGTTATATATAATTAGCCATCACATTTAAATGACTTTGTTTTGTAGTTAATATTGTATATAGTGTATTGCATATATTGTATTGTATGAACAGCAGTGCTGTTTCTGTTAGAGGGAAAGATGTAAGGATCTGGGAACAGACTTTCATAGATGGGTTTACAGGGAGAACTGCATGTGTAAGAATGCTGTGTGCATATTAATATATTTCCAATAAAACTATATTACTAAGTATAACTCCCCCCCAGAAATGCAGTCTGAAATCAATGTTGTGTATGCTTGTTAAATTATTCAACCAGTTAATGTATGCTTGGGTCAATATTTACTGTTGAAAGAGCTTGAAGCTTTTAAAAAAAATTAAATTTACTAGTTTTTGTTTTTAATTTTTGACAAGATTATTTTTTCAAAATAAACAATCACATTCATCTTATATTTTTTTAAAATGTTGCACCTATCTGCTATGTGCAATTTCAGAAAATTTTATATCTGCTTTAATTTGGCAGTTTCATTGTTATGCAATAATTCTGCTGTCAGTTTGTGATAAATGGTGATTTAACATTTTTGCTTTTCATTACTTATTTGAACATGTAAAACTTTTAGATTTTTTTTAGATTTGTAATTAATCATGTTTGTTGCTATTTTTCAGTAAATGCAACCCCAAGACCTCAAAGTGATGTTGCTGGTCTGAATGAATGAATGCCAGAACTTTGCTTCTGGACTTATCCCATTGCCGAGATCTCTTCCAGCACAGCTTCATGGCAGAGTCTGGAACACTTGTGGAAACTACTCCGCAACCGATACCCAGTATGTCGGACTGGCCAGACACTCTGGCATGGCAGGCAGATACGAGTGATGTACCGGATGAAACATCGCAGGTTACCATATTGGAGACACAGGACCTATCGCCGTGGGACTTATCGGATTAGAGCACAACCTGCTGTACCCAGGAACTGGCTACAAATACCTATATACAGGTATGTGACTTTAAAATCAATACAGTGTGTCATATACTATGACTTTTGGAATGGCCAATTCTCAATCAGAATCTCCTTGCAAACTACTTACAGATAACAAAAAAATTGGATTGTGGCTACCAACCAATAAAGGACTTCTGCAATCACTCTCTCACACCTGGGACCAGTACAGAGCAAAAAGATTAGTATCTTGGTCTGCCTATTTCAAGAACGCTAACTATGATATGTGCCGCTACATTGTTGACGCCAAGAATCTCTTGGTACAAGACACTTCACTTCAAACCGTATACAGACACAGTAACCCTGTTATGCATGTACAGCGGTACACATCATAGTTAGAAGTCTTGAAATAGGCAGACCAAGATACTAATATTTTCGCTCTATACTGGTCCCAGGTGTGAGAGTGATTGCAAGAGTCCTTTATCGGTTCATAGCCACTGTCCAAATTTTTCGCAATCTGTAAGCAATTCGCAAGGAGATTCTGATTGAAAATCGTCCATTCCAAAAGTCATAGTATATGACACACTGTATTGATTTTAAAGTCACATACCTATGTATTGGTATTTGTGGCCAGTTCCTGGGTACAGCAGGTTGTGCTCTAATCTGATAAGTGCCACGGTGATAGGTCCTGCATCTCTGGTATGGTAGCCTGCGATGTTTCATCTGGTACATCACTCGTGTCTGCTTGCCATGCCAGAGTGCCCGACCAGTCCGGCGTATGGGGTATCGGTTGCAGAGTCTGAGGTCTCTGCGGAGTAGTTTGCGTCTCCACATGTTTGGCATCAGTGGTCTATTACTTATAGGAATTATCAGAACATGTCCCAGGATGGACTCTGATGCTGTTTGATAAGCATGTGGCCCGCGATAAAAGTCCTTGAGGTCTTGATCGAAGTTCATGATAAGGTTTAGTCTTCTGAAGAGTGCAGATCTGTTTGCAATATTAGGATACAAATCGAATTGGTCCTGATTAGATGCGTTTTTTTTTTTTGAACAAACGAAATGAGAATTTTATTGTGAAATATAAAATATCCATCAGAGCAAGTCATCTTACTTAACACCTTATTGGTGGGCAAATTTGATGAAAAAAATATAAATATTGTGTGGGGGAATAAATACAATTGGGGGATCACCCGTGCCACCTCGCCTAGCACCTTATTTGGTGAGCAACATAAATATGACAATATGAGTACGCACATGTGTTGTGGATGTGAAATGCATGAAGAACTTGAGTAGAGGAAAGAGAAATACACATATACACACACATTTCAACCTTTGATTTTGAAGTTTAAGTATGAAGTTTGCGTGGAGCCATTGCATTCACAGCCGTCGATACTCACAATGAAAACCAAATGATATATTCAGCATCTAACCACAGGCTTTAGCTCTTTTTCTTTTACTCCTTTTCTAAGAAATCATTTCATCAACACACTTTCTAAAACTGAGTTCCGCCAAAAACATTCTCCTCAACAGACAATACCAAAACTCCCAATGGATAAGATTTTTATCCCTATTGGATGTTGACAATATCCACACTTTTTTTGACCATGAAAAGAATGAAAGACCTTTCTTATAAACGCCACTAAAACAATAAGCTGGTCAAGAGGTTTCAAACATTCATTCTTAACACGCATGCCCCGCCCCCCAATGCATAAAAGAGACCCATCATAGAGAACAAAGAAACAAACGATTGTCGAAATACCCACGAACAATGTTGAAAAATTCTTATAACTGGTAACACATGGGCAATTGTAAAAACCAGTCGTGGTAAAGGGACAAAAATTGTAGTCGACTTAAACAGAGTTAAGCCAAACATGTGATATTGGTATTGTGCCAACCAAGGAAATAATAGATGTCAAGTTATCCGGATAGTCGAGTTATCAAGATTCCACTATATATAGCCAGGTCGAGTCATCTCGCCCTAAACCTATTTTGGTGGGCATAGTTTAAATGGGGGATTATCTGGAGAGAGCCTTAGCTAAGGATCAGCTTCGGTCTTGTTTTGGTTGACTCACTCTGGCTGGTTATAGTTATATTTAAAAAAACTTAATATATATAAAATAAAAAGTGCTTATATTGGTTATTATGAAACCATTCGTGTCCTCCCACCTAGCACCCGCTAGAATAGCGGAATGAAGGACACTTGTGGTTATCACTTTTACATCATTGTAACGGGTTATCACATTTGTAATGATTATGTATTAGTAGTGGTAGTCATATGGATATAATTTTTGTTTTTATCTATTTCTGTTTTTTCCCCTTTATTTTTATAAAACTTAAAAAAAAAAAAAAATTATAAATCTGTTTTTTGTTGGCGTGTATATATTTGACAAGGCTTGTAATCCTTGCTGCTATGTTTTTGTTTTTGATTGATTATTTGAGTGAACCACTGTTTTCTGTTTTCGAAATATTTGTACATGTGTAGATGCTTTGTAAATTTTCACTCTGTGGCATAGTGAACTGGAGTACCCACCATACCGCAGGCACATTTGTCTGTTCGGCAGCGTTTCCGTTCGTGTAGACATATAAGGATGGGCTGTGTCCTGTTATGAAGATAGTCACCTCCCTATTCCAGTTTAGTGTGTTGTATGTGCCTCGAGGGACAATTTTGTGCATTTTCTTAGCTGTTCCTTGGTCCCAAATTTGCTGCCACTTCTGGAGGATTGCTTCTTTAAGTTGTCACTTGAGGAGCGTTAGTAGGAAATGGTTATCAAGTTTATTGTCACAGTTGATTGCAGCCTTGGCTAGAGAGTCTGCTCTCTCATTTCCAAGATCACCTACATGGGCCTTGGTCCAACCTAGGAAAATTTTTGGATTACCTAATAAATGCCACCTCAATACATGTACTATTGTGTTTCTATTCATTAGATCCAGAAGTGCTTGAAGGGAGGAACGGCTATCAGTTATTATTAAAATTTGTTCTGTTCCTGTTGCGTATTGTGTAGCTGCTTCTATCGCTAAGAATTCTGCAAGAAAGTTACTATTGTTTTTATCTAGCACTGCTTGCCAAGTTTTCTTTCCTTCATTGTTTGTGTTTACACAATAGGCTGCCCCGACGCCTTCATAGGTTTTGGAGCCATCTGTGTACATGTAGGTGTTTGCTAGTATTATATCGTGGCCGTCATTCGAAATTTGATTGGAGATAGTTGAGCCGGAAGGGTGGTGGTGCCAGCCATGATTCAAAGTTATTGGGGTCAAGTCGAAAAGTTCTGGTTGAATGTTTTTCCTTAACCTAACTCCATTTGTATAGACTGCTTACATTTGGAGTTTTAGGTGTAGTGCGCAGTTGCCTGTGATCACCTGGAGTCTGAGTGTGGCTGTTATGTCATAGGCCCTGGTTATTGTTAAAAGAAATTTCTTCTGTGCGCTATCTAGGGCCTGTTACAGTTTTTGATTGGATACTTATACTAAGCTGAGGCGCCATGGGCTAAGATTCTCTTGACTACCATCTTGTAGATGGTGTTCCTAATGCATTGTGAGATATCCCAGCATTTGCCTGCTATTTTAGTTAGTTTAAAATGGAAACCAGTTGCTTTTAATTTTCGTTCATTGTTATGTGATTCCCAGCCGAGGTCTTTTTGGATGGTTACACCTAAATCATGGGCGGAGATACGGGAGTGGCGTGCAAAGGTGAAGTTGACTGATCTAATGTATATATGCATATATGAATTGACATCATCATCATTGTTCCCCTCCCCCAGACTTCCAAGTCTATCTCCGCCTATGACCTGAATATTTGAGATTGTTTACACATTTAATATTTTTACCATTAATTTAATCTTAGGGGGGATATTTATTTTATGTACTTTTGTATCATGTGATGACATGTTCCATATTTGATTAAACATTTTATTTATTTTTTCTTAGGTTATAACACAACGAAGACTGAATGGTGTGTGATTAATGCTGCAGAAATTTTACTCAATTGTGGGTATTTTTTGTTATACTTTCCTCGTTTGCATAAAAATCATGAATAGGCCAAGTAAATTTATTACATATCTGAGAAGTCACTTATTTAAATTGTAAACATAAAATGACGTTTCGTGTTTTTTGTCTCCGAATATGAATGTATACGATGATTACTGAGATTTAACAATTCTTGTGGGGCTCAGTAAAAATTATAATTATGGGTTAATTAATTAAATAAATGGATCTGTGTTTGAGACTAATGTGTGTGATTGAGTCGTTTGAGCAAAAAACATTCAACCAATTGACAATCATTGCTAATTGCTGAATGTTCAAGGTGAACAAGTGGTCTGTATCAGGGCTCGACAAATCAAAGAAAATTAAGGCCTCGGGCAAACTTCTTAGGAACCAAGTATAGTTTGTTTTGCCAAGAAAAACCATCCTAAATGTTTTTTGTGACTTTTCCGAGAATTAATGACTGACCCTTCCATTTTCATGACTCATCATTATGAAATCAGAAAACTTTGTGTTATTCTTAGTCTCTAATTTAACAATCAAATATAGAAAAATTCAGGCAACAATACCAATTTTATTCTCCCCATGGTGTTTTGGTGCCTTGGATTTCTCAAGCCCTGTAGTATATCAGCACTCTAAAAAATGGTTGGTTTGGTTTAACCTCTTCAGTCGTTAAGGTAGTTTTGAATTTTATGTTTTTCACATTTATTTTGAACTGTGAAACTGCTGACGGATGAGTAGGAATACAAAATCAAAAGCCACAACAGACACATTGCCGAACAAGGTGGCTGGAAAAAAGAAAGGTAAAAAAATAAGAGAAATCAATATAAAAAATATTAGAAAACAGCCTATAAAAATATTGTCATTCATTTGATCATTCTTATCGTACCACGGTCATTTTCTGCACACAAGGGCTAATTAGACCGGGACCTACAATTTATTGTGAATTTTTAACGACAGGCTTGTTTTTATATTCATCAAGAGGTTGGTGCGCTAACCCCTCGATGGGGGACTACCTGCAGTAGCAACTTTTTCTGTGGCCATGTTGCAGTTTCTGTTGTAACTATCTGTGTCAGGAAAGTTTTCTGACAAGGAGAAACCGGTTATCAAACTCCCAACACCTCTAAACATTCTTTGATACTTTAGGTGCGTATGTTATCGACCTGGGCTACTGCGCCCTGTCATTCATTTAAGAATAGATAGCTTCTCCGTTACTCTCATCCAGCTTATCATATTTCCTTTTGAAGTATCTATCAGAGGAGTTCATGACAACTGAAGAAAGTGATGATGAGCAGTAGAGCGGTATCTTTGACAAGTTTTCAGACCCCTATTTTTAATTGATCTTGTGATTTTCATATAGGCCATCACTTTATTTATTTTGTATTGACTTGTTGGACATTTTGCCTGTTGTGGCCTTGTATTTGAATTTGTTTTTTGTATTTTTATATCTGTGTATTGCATTTTATTTGGTTTGATTTTATTCTATTTCTGTGTCTTACCTTGCTGTAATTGAATTTTTTTCTGTAGCTTAGTATAAATTTAAATGAATAAACATTTTTTTTTTTTCTTTTAGTATCCAAGTCCTCTGCATTAAAGCAAAGGGAAAAATCCAAACGACACAAATGTCACTTCTGTACGTATTCGAGTGACATAATAACAAACTTCAGAAATCATGTAACAACCCATACTGGAGAACGGCATTATCAATGCCCTCTATGTAAAAAAAAATTCAATAGAAAGTCTGTTTTAAACTATCACTATTACTACACTCACTGTCATATTAACCCTAATGAATTAAATTAATTGTCAAATTTATTCAATGCTAGCTGTTGTTTTTCTGCCCAGGGGCAGGGGCTTTTCTATGAAGTTCTCAAATTTTTCATCTTCCATGTAAAGAGCTGCATCATCAGCAAATGATATAAGTTGTCCATTTAGATTTAACAAACAGAAGTCATATACACCAAGAATAATGTAGGACATAAAACTGATCCCTTAGGGACACCTCTCAGAGATGCCATTGACACGTTATAACACATCAAATACCCGGAATTTCGGAAAAGGATGCGTAAAAATGTTGTTTATGCGTCCTTTCCTATAGTTCTAAGAAAAAGTAGATAGAAAAACCTTCCCAACTTTTATCCCTTTTTACCATGTATCATGATCGCGCGACCTTGGAAAAGTGGTTTTCCTACTTTGTACACTACTGTATTGATATACACGCGGGTTGTTGAAGAATAAAGACGGGTTTTCCTAGGAGCAGGTTTCCTGTGCTGTGCGCAACGTAATTCGCCCAGTACGACACAGCGTCCACTCACCGATAAGAAAAGCAGCATGACTGTTTTCTTACGGAGCGCAATACGCCTGGCGTGATTGGCCGGCTGCTTTTGGAGGAGTCAAATGCGTCCTACGCCACATGTTTTGCCAATGTTCTCTTCACACTCTCTCGTGTTTTCTTTCGCTTCCCTTCAAGCCGGAGCATGCAGACGACAGAGTAGCTGATGCCAAGGCCATATAATATAATATAGCCACCCTGATCTGATGCGCCACGCTAGGGAAACACAAACGCATAGCATAATCATGTAACACGTTTCTGCCGGTGCGAAATGGTCTAATTCGGTTCACGCTGCGCAAAAAACCTATTCCTAGGAAAACTTGGCTTAAGATGAAGGATATCTAGTTGCTTCCCTGAATGAGGGGCCGTGTACAGAAGTTTTAAATTTCGGATTTTTATTACCCTGCAGATTTTCTCCCTTCTGGTTATATATGGGAAATTACGGTACTTCGCGGCTATCGGCCAGCATTCAAAGACTGTCTCTACGGCGTAAATTTGTCTTGTTCCTGCAATATTGCAAATGCACATTTTTTTAAAAATCGTAAAGGATTGGAATGCCCGTTCAAATTGTAAAACCTTCCCAATACCGTGGAAAAAACTGAATCTGTAAAAACTCGACCTTGAATATCCACAGTTTTGTCATCTAGCTGCTATGCGGTAGTCACCGTTTCGCATCACGAGTGTACGCAGAATCGGCTTTTGGAGGGGCACCAGAATCTAATTCTTCACAAATAGTATAAAAGAAATTATTTTATTCCAATATTTTAATTCTCTTACAATTTTTTATCTGCGGGGGGGGGGGGGGAGAGGAAAGGAAGAGTTCCCTTACTTATAACCTCCCCCAAATTTTGCTTTTGGTGAAAATCCGTGTTTGGAACTTGCGATTGTGCAATGGTAATTGGCTAAAAATGTGATTTTATAAAGATTTCAAATTTTGAGTTGGCTATTCCTTTGAAAAAAAACTTCAGGTTACCACGGCGATCACACAGACCTACAATACAAATATGCATACATTGAACTTCAAATGCATGCATTACCAGTTTGGAGAATAGATGCATGGCCGCAACTGGGAGGGCAGGCGGGCCTAATGTCCTGCACTCTGGACTATAGGGGGGCATCAAATTCACCCTTTATAACTGCTGCTTCTACATTACATGGGTGTGCCAAAATGTGTACTTGCCTGGTTTGTGGAAGTATCTAGTTGCAGCGCTAGATAGATGGCACCACCTACTTAACACAACACACGCCAAATGCTGGGCACACACACGCATAAGCACACTGTTAAGTTTCTCTAACACAAATCTGACATAGCTTCCATATTCAGGTATTAAAATATGTGGCAGTTAAATGGTGACAGATCAGAATGGTGGACCATCAGGGAAGGAAAATAAAATCATTTTACAAGGAAAACCAAAGTATGAATAGGGAATCAGAAGATAAGTGTCTGAAAGAGAATCTAATTTGCTTTAAACTTGATCAGAAGATATTGAAAATGCTAAGATATTTTTAACGAAATGTAAAATCAATCAGAACGGAAATTATACATTGATTAATAGTAAATATATAAATGTGTGCCTTCAACTGTTAATTAGTGGATCCTGCTTATAACGTTTTTCTCATAAAAAATATTATAAATGGGAAAACACTTTAAACGGGAAATCACAATGAGAATTACTTATTGTTAGGACCATGAAAATAAGATGTACTAAATGGGAGAAACGTTATAAGCGGGATCAACTGTACATTTGTTTTAGATTTATTACATGTGCGGAATTCCATATGTTAAATTCTCAGTGATAATGAGCTTCTTTTTGCAAGTTTTTCCTACTAGTAGACAATGAAAGTAAATGAACCTTTGGATTGAGCATGATTCTAGATATGAATTATACTTGATTCACAGATACCTTTTTCTCTTACCCAGAACATGACCCAACGCTCAGTCTCAACAAAGAAATATAAGCAGGTGATGAAAAACCTGGGGCATACTGGGAGAAAATTAATAGAGATACCAGTGAATTATTGGGGAGGGGGGCATAAATTTTTTTTGAGAGGAAGGAACCCACTTTCACTCAAAAAGGACCCAGATTTTTCAAATAAAACCCAGGTAAATTAGAGTCTAGTGGCATCTCTGCCCGTTTTGAACCTGTAGGTATTTGCTTATTTTCTGATTTATGCTGACTGCCCATTGGCTTTTATAATAAGTTTTGAACCATTCCAAAACACCAGCTTTGTTATTTTTGTGTTAGTGTATTTAGAATAGATCACTGTTATCAAATGCTTGTTTTAAATTTGTTAGATTATCATAGAATATTTATTATTATATCCTGTATTCATATATTGACAGTTTGATTATTGCCATTTCTGTATTGTCATTCAGTTGAAATCCATACTGGTTCGGTGAAAAAAATTGATTCAGAAAATTTACATACAACTTCTTTGCTCATTTGTTTGTCTGTTGCTTTAGAAGAAATTGGGAAAACTGAAACTGGTCTGTAATTCTTCATATCATTAGAATCTCCTTTTTTGTAAATTTGGTAAACAACGGAAAATTTCATTTCATCATAGAAGTAATGTTTTTTTGGTTGACGAGTCAATTAGGTGTTTCAGTATTTCAATGTGATAAAATGGAATAATTTTTAGCATTTTCATCAGCGGTTCTCAACTGGTGCTCCGTGTGCACTTCCCAGGGGCTCCGCAGCCACTCGAGGATAATAAAATAAATCAATGAATTTGATAAACAATAATAAAGAGCCCTAAAGGGTACCACCATATAAATAATATACTAAAAAGGGCTGCTCGAGCTAAACAAGGCTCAGCCATAGAAATTATACACTGAAAAAGGCTCCATGAGCCAGAAAAGGTCGAGAACCGCTGATCTAAATGATTTATTAATTTTTTTAAAGTAGATATCAATATCCATAATTGATATAGTGTTTACGATTTTATGTCTACTTTCATATGTTGACATGTGTATCCTATAAGTATTGACATTCAAGTTTCTTTCAATGTGTGAATTCCTTATTAAAGTCATTTGCTAAATTTTTAGGATCATGATGAATTGGAAGTATTTGCTTTTATTTTTATTGAGTGTAAAAGTATTTATGCAATTCCATTGTTATCATTTGTCTTTATTGCATTCGATAAATTTGCTTTTCTGATATTCTTGTTTATAGTTTTTTATTTGAAATTTATAATTTTTTCATAGTCGCTATAGTATTCAATTTTATATGCAAGTATGTTGGGATATTTCCTATGTTTTCATATAACTTTTCTTTAACATGAGTTCTTTAGTAATCCACTTGTGTTTTAGTCCAAAGGTTAGAGTTTAGTGAGATAATATCTGAAAACCCCGTTTATATTTTTGTTTGGTAACATTTGAGATGAATCTTTCAAATTTGTTGTTTGTAATCAAGTTGTTTTGAAGTATATATTATTTTTAATGCTCTTTTGATTTTGAAAATCAATGTAACCAAGTATTGGATAGCGATCAGCAATGTGTGTTTCAATTACAGAGAATTGTTGTAAAGCATTTTTATTTTATCTATAGAAAACATGATCAATGCAGGTACCTTCTTCAGTTCTCTCCTTAGTTCTCTGGTTACTGACTCCTGTAAAGCAACGAAGCCATTTACAGCCATTATGTCAAGATAATTTGATACTTTATTATTCTCTAATATATTAATGTTTAACTCAGTGAGTTAAACTCACTTTTTTTTTTAGATAAAGGTCTTTAACTCTTCATTAAACTGTGAAATAGTATATGAGTGAGATCTGTATAGTAATAAGGTATCAAAATATCACACAATCTGGCAGGTTAATACATAAGCTTGCAGCAGTTTTGAAATTGCAAGGTTTTTTGAGGCGTTTGATTGATTTATTGATATACATAATGACCCTCCCCCCTCGATTTGTTATATGTTCTGTGGTAAAAATGTTTGATAATCATTCATATCATCGCAATTAACAATGCCATTATTAAATTCGTCTTCCTTTAACCATATTTCTCTGTCAGACATATAATATCTATGTATTATTAACAAATGCCTAGCTATAGCTCCTTAAAAAAAGTATCTAAGTCAGCGGTTCTCAACCGGTGCTCCATGTGCACTCTCTAGGGGCTCTGCGGCCACTCGAAAAAAATAAAAAAAAAGGTAAAATTGAAAAAAAATAATTATGAATATTTTTTAAATGATAAAAATAAATCAGTAACAGTAATACATAAAAAATGGGCCTACGGGATTCTGCCATAGAAATTATATACCAAAAAAGGTTGAGAAACGCTGATCTAAGCATTTTCTTAATCCATGGATCACCAGAGATACTATTCACCTAAAGAGAAAAATCTGCCATATTTTTTTTCAAATATGAAACTAAGAAATCCAATTCAATTAAATCTAAGATTTCAGCCTCCACCCGAGATTTCAGAGACCTCATTTCTGCCCAAAAGACCAAATACCTTTCTCATTCACTACCCCATTATCTAAAACAAATCCCACAAAGTTTTGGAGCTATCTAAATCCATCAGTCCCACTTTTCTCTCAAAATTTCAAATAAAGATATATCCTCTCCTTCGGAGATGGCTGCTGAATTCAACTTAGCGTTCTGCTCGGTTTTCTCAATAGACCCTCCTTCTCAATACTCAAACATTGACTCCATTTGCAACTCACTTCCTATTTTTTTCTCTAAAAAGGGTATTTTAAAATTAATGAAAAAATTAAAACCTTACTCTGTAGTCCCGACGACATCCCAAATTACATTCTTAAATTCTGTGCTGATGAAGCCTCTGACTATCTTTTAATTTTGTTCAGTGTTTTTCTAAATACTGCTGTCCTCCCAAATGATTGAAAAACCAATAAAGTTATTCCAATCCACAAATCGGGCCCCCTTTCCAATCGCCTTAACTTCAGGCCAATAGTAATCACCTCTTCCTGTTGTAAAACTTTTGAACACATTGCAGCAAAAGAAATCCGTACCCACTTAGACTCCATCAACTTTCTTTTCCCCCAATCAACACGGCTTTAGAAAAGCCCTTTCTACTACCTTTCGTCTGGCTCTCTTCCTCCATGACCTCTCGGGAGCCATTGTTAAAAAAAATCTTCAAACTGATGTCATTTTCCTTGATTTCTCCAAAGCTTACGATAAAATTCCCTATGATAAACTTCTCCTTAAACTCTCAAATCCTGAACTCAAAGTTCTATTGCTTAAATGGGTGGAGGCTTTCCTAAAATATCATAACCAGTTTGTCCATTTTAGAGATCAAAACTACACCATCATTCTCTGTAATGTCTGGTACGCCACATGGATTCGTCCTCTCTGTTATTATTCTTGATTTACATTAATGATCTCCCTCAACTGCACCCCTAGATTCTTTGCTGATGACTGCATTATCTACCGCATCATTCACCAACAATCTAATCAAGAACTCCAAAATAATCTGGCTTCTATCTCTGACTGGTGTTCACTTTGGCAGATGTCTATCAATATTTCACAAAAACAGTTTTCATGAGAGTTACCTTTAAATTAGTTCTTCTTGAATACTTTTACTTAATCAATAATTTAACTATATCCCAAGTTTCTGAAATTAAATACCTCGGCGTCATGATCTCAGCTGACCTATGCTGAAACAAACGTGTTGATTACGTTTTCCAAAAATGTCTCGACAAACTTTTCTTCCTCTGCCAAAACCTCAAACATTCCACTCTGGATATCAGACTAACCTGCTATCAAACTTAAATCTCTCCCATACTTTCCTATGCCGCTGAAATCTGAGACCCCTACACTTCCACTCATAGGCGTACGCAGAATTTTCTCGAGGGGGGGGGGGATTTAAGATTTTTTTTCCTTCTGAGGGGGGTTTTTTGCTTTTTTCCCTGCGAAATAACACTATAATCTTGGCTCAAGGGAGGGGGGTTTAGAACCCCAAGCCCCCTTGCGTACGCCAATGCTTTCACTAACATAGAAGAACTTGAATCAATCCAAAATAAATCCACCCGCTTCATCCACGACTGCTTTGGTCATCCTTTATCCGAACTTAATCTCCTCCCCACTTGCTACTCTTCTTATTTCTTGATCATCTTAGCTTTGATATTTCCAGTATTTTAGCCAAAACATCCTCCAGAAGACTCGACCATTCCCTTAAAATAAAACAAATTTTTGCTTCCACTGATTGTTTTAAATACAGCTTCTCTCTCCTCATACCATTGGTGAATGGAACAAACTGCCCAGTTCTATTGCAAGTTCCCCCACAGTCACCAGTTTTTTGCACAATATCAAACAATATGTCCCATTCAACCACATTCTCTTGAAATACAATATTGTTGGCCTTAAAATTATCAAAATTGTACTTTAAACTTTGTGTACTCAAGATAAGCATATAAACCCATTAAAGACAACTTAGTGGTTTTTTTTCCTTTAAAAAAATCAGAGTGGAAACCACTACCACCATTTATTGGCAAAGAAAAAAATTAAAATTTTGAATGGCAAATTTTCTTACCAACCAGGGTTAATGTTCTTGCTGCTTTTGAGGAATACTGAAAAAAATTATTTACATCACATATTTCGTCCAGAGTAGTTTGTTGTTGGTACAAGTCTATTATATCATTTTCATTAGCACTCAACTTTTTGAGGTTTTCCTCATCCCTTATTCTTATAATTCTAGGGTCATCAAGTCTCCAGAGGGAAATTTTTCCATCTTTTGGCCAAGCAATACTTGAAGTCGTTGTTCTCTCTAAAAACTCTGTCCAGGAAAAACAAGCGTTTGCTGTCCTGTGAAAGATGTTCATTTATATATATTCTGTTGGATGCAAAGTTGAAGTTTATTGTATCAGATATCAATTCTTGAGACTTTGCTTTTTGCATCCACAGTTTTTTGAGTGTTCACTTGCAAATATTATTATCCCCAGTAGCACATCAATATACAACGACATAAAGATTTCAATACCGTTTGATGTCGTTTACCGATGTCATTCTACGTAAAAATGTTATACATTTGTCTGTATAGTTAGACGTAGCAAATCTGACGTTGAACTATATCTGACCCGACACTGTTCGGCGTAGTTTACTGACACCATTCGACGTAAAAATGGCATACATTTATCGACGCAGAGAATTCAATGTCGAAGTATATCTGACCCGACATCGTTCGGCGTAAAACCGCCATACATTTGTCAACATAGTTTGGCGTTTACGATTATGTTATCTATGATTTACGTTATTACAATATAAAACATATATCGACAGTTCTATTTCGAGAAGTCAGCCCTTTCTTCATCCTGCGGCACATTCGAATTCAAATAAAATAGAAAAATAATTTTTTTTGTTTGATTTAGTCACAAAATTGTTTTAAAAAACTATTTAGTATAATTGGTCACAAAAACTCAGCCATTCTGCTGTTAATTTAATGTTAAATTAGAGTAAGTTAATACAGTTTGCAATGTCTGCTTTTGCTAGATTGAATTTTGGGCAGGCATAGGGTTTACATATCTTCTTGTAAGATTTATTATTTGTACTAGATTTCTGTATTCCATAGTATCAAATGAAATACAGAAAAGATTGCTTTCCACAAATATAATAACGTATGATAATGAGAACAGAATTATTTCTATATGCCTTTTTTGTGTAATTCTTGAAAATTCTTCCATTAAGTGATAACAGAAATAAACCATGGCCAATATTTTATATATAACTATTGTTTTCTCTCAATTGCTCATTTTCCCTCATACACATCTAATTTGAAAAAAAAAAAAATTAAATTCCTCGCACTTAAGTACTCAGATATTGTATAATCAATATCTGCGGCTTCAGACCTCTTTTAAAAATTAATCTGATAATTTCCTTAAGTTTTTATGGCACAACTAAAATTCTCACGTAGCACACTAGTTGAAAAACTGATGCATAAGTAAAGTCCTAGTTCAGAATTCAGTTTATGAATACTATTACACAAAACACTTGTGTTCTGAACGTAAAAAATAGAACTTTACTTTTACAAAAGGTAAATGTAACAATAGTGAGCCAGTTCAAAATATTTAATCAGTTATTTTAAATATTTGAAGTAAGTATTTGTATAATAATTTTTTTATTAATTCAAACTCATCTGTTATTGTTACTAGATCAAATTTTGACTGGTAAGAATTATATAAATAAAATAATATTTAACAGTCCATGCACCAGTAAGGGGCCATCCAGATATTGAATGAAAACAATGAAATTAATAGGCTTGACATAACTGTAAAAAAGAAACATTGAAAAATATTATAATAAGTGGAGAATAGGTCTCTGCTATAATAATTTAAAATGAAAATTTGACTTTCTTGCGTTCTTTCACAGGTGATTTTTTTTTTTTTATCCAAAGAATAAACAAGGTGCTGTTCTTCCAATTTGAACAATGGAAATAATGCAATATCTTTACATATTATATAAAACACATAATTTTATGCATGAACAAAACACCTATTATTTCCTGTCAATCTCGAACCGTGAGCAATTATTTTACTTTCATTTCTTGAAACATGCATATAATTGGAAATTTTTGAAAATAGTTTATTAAGAAAAAAAAAAAAAATATATATATATATATATATATATAAAAATACAGTATTCTACTCAAGGGATCGCTTGATCCGTCCAGAGTATACAAACATAAATTTTTCTGTGGTGGCAAACACTTTCATATACTAACAATTACTAAACAAAATACAAGTATACAGATAGACAAATATTTCAAAGGCCTAGGTGACAAAACACTGTATACTGGGGATCGAGAAGTACCTTCCTATTGTAGTAAAATATTATTATAATTGATAATTAGTTTTTTGAAAGTTCTTAATTCATTTTCATATTTTATTGCATTTGGCAGGTTATTAAAATATAATGGAGCCAAATATATGAATTGCTTTTGGGTTAATGTTTTTTTAGGTTGCATAATATTATATTGAAAACCTCGACGGAGACGTGTGTTTGTTGGGCATTGCTTGATTTCAAACCAAGTAGGATTTTTATAAATAAACATTAGACTTCGGTATATATACAATTTTTCAATATTAAATCTATAGTCTGATTTATAATTATAGGCAGATGGTGTAGGGTTACGAGAGGAAATAATATTTATAGTTTTTTTTCAGAGCACTTATTAAAACATTTATATTGGACTCAAAATCACCTCCCCAAACACATATAGCATACTGAATAAGTGAGTAGAACCAAGCAAAATAAAGTGTATGAATAAATTGAGGAGATATAATATTTTTTAAGCAATATAAACGAACATTCATGTATTTTATTTTGTTACTAAGTGCAGTTGCATGAGAGTTAAATTTCAAATTTTTGTTTATAGTGACTCCTAAATATTTATACTCTTCAGTTTCCGAGATAATCGGACAAAAACATTGGTCATCAGAACATCCCAACTCATGGCATTGAATTATAAGTGTTCCAATATTTCTATTATATAATTCAAAATTTATGTATTTAGTTTCGTTGAGATTCAAGGTTAACTTATTATGTCTCAACCAAGTGTTAATTTTTGTTAAATCATCTTCAGTATCAGATTTCAGCATGGAATACGTTTGTTCCGACAAAACAATAGCTGTGTCATCGGCATAGCTAATCAAATCCCCATGTAGATCCAGGTTATTGATATCATTAACAAAGATTAGAAATAAAATTGGTCCAAGAACAGAACCCTGTGGGACGCCAGTTTTAATAATCCTGTATGTACCTATTGTATCATTTATTTTAACTGCTTGCATTCTACACTGCTCAAAACAATTAGGGGAGCACATGGTTTTAACAAAATTACGCAAAGATGTATACCGATAAGTAACATAAAATGAATCATCCATAATTTAAAGCCTAGCAGGAAACGGAAGAAGAAAACTTCATATGCAAATCAAAGTTAATGACGTCAAAAACCAGAAAAAGGAGGTAAGGTTAGAAATCGGGATGTTGCAGAAACGTCTGTTTTACTCCGTAACTGTGAAATTCGATTGCGCAGTATTTTTTTTTGAGACAAGGTGACTTGAGGATGTCTCAACAACGTGATTTACCGGAATCCATGGCATGGCGTGTTATAGGCAAACTGGAATCCGGGCAAACACAACGTAGTGTCGCAGACGCTGTTGGAGTCGCCAGAAGTGTTGTTGCAGGGCTGTGGAATCGATTCCAAGAAACAGGAAATGTTAGACGTCGACCAGGGCAAGGTCGGCCACGCGCCACTACAGCAACTGATGACCGGTATATACGGTTAACAGCCCGTCGAAACAGAACAAAGAATGCTACGCAGCTGCAAAGACGGTTGCTCTTGGCAACAGGACGAAGGGTGTCAAGCCAAACAATACGTAATCGGCTTCATGAGGGAGGGCTCTATGCACGTAGGCCAATGGTCTGCATTCCGTTGACTCCACGCCACCGTGCGGCCCGAAGAAGATGGGATGCTGAACATCGAGATTGGGAGCAACATGATTGGAGCCAAGTGCTGTTTACAGACGAGTCCCGATTCAGTCTGGAGTGTGACACCCGACGTGTTCTGGTATGGAGGGACAGGGGCACTCGAAATAACCCCGCATTCGTTCGTGAAAGGTCACAATACAGACGAGATGGTTGGATGGTATGGGGTGGAATCAGCATAGGGGGACGTACAGACCTGCATATCATTCGGAATGGCACTTTGACGGCACGAAGGTATGTAGACGAGATACTGCGACCTCATGTCATCCCTTACGCTGGAGCCAATCGAGATTCCTTTGTTTTCCAGGATGATAATGCCCGACCGCATAGAGCTCGTCTGGTGGAGAACATGCTTGAAGCGCAAACAATACAGCATATGGAATGGCCAGCATGCTCTCCTGACCTGAATCCAATCGAGCATGTTTGGGACATGCTCGAACAACGCATTGCTGCGCGACCAAGGCCGCCTGTTACTGTCCGAGACTTGCAGATTGCACTTCTTGAGGAGTGGAACAGTATTCCCCAAAGTCTGATCGATAACCTCATCGCATCCATGGCAAACAGGTGTGCAGCAGTCTTAGCTGTTCGAGGAGACCACACTTAGGTAAGGGCGGGAGTGTCGTCAAAAAGAATGGGCCCACCCAGTCACGGCTTGAGGTCCAAGGGAAGAGGACCTGCATATCATTCGGAATGGCACTTTGATGGCACGAAGGTATGTAGACGAGATACTGCGACCTCATGTCATCCCTTACGCTGGAGCCATTGGAGATTCCTTTGTTTTCCAGGATGATAATGCCCGACCGCATAGAGCTCGTCTGGTGGAGAACATGCTTGAAGCTGAAACAATACAGCGTATGGAATGGCCAGCGTGCTCTCCTGACCTGAATCCAAGGACGACGCATTGCTGCTCGACCAAGGCCGCCTGTTACGAGACTTGCAGATTGCACTTCTTGAGGAGTGGAACTGTATTCCCCAAAGTCTGATCGATAATTTCATCGCATCCATGGCAAACAGGTGTGCAGCAGTCTTAGCTGTTCGAGGAGACCACATGCCTTATTAAAACTCATGCATCATGTCTAAACAGTACTTTTTTTATCGTTTACATGTAACCAAATTGTTGCCCTAAATCATCTTTTCATGTTTTTTCCATTGTATGCCAATACGTGGCTGTCTCGCACGGTTTTCTTCACTTTTTTCCTTGCTCCCCTGCTTGTTTTGAGCAGTGTATTTGACAGATAAGTTTTAAACCAGTGATAAGTGTTGCCTCTCAGACCTGAACAATATGACTTATGCATAAGAATTGGATGTTTTTTGAGAGAATTATATGTATTTTTGTGAGAACATTTTTTTTTACATTTAAGTGACCCAAACACATGAAACTAAGCTTTATTTTGTTTTTTTTTTTAATTCTTATTTTCTTTTCCAATTCTTGCTTGTTCTGTTTTCTAAGCTTCATTGCTTATTTTATATTTAAGCATTTGAGAAGTTGCTTTAGTCTCTATTCTTTTTTGTCCTGCATATGTAGATAGAAAAGAATTCTTTTAAAAGATGATGTTTGAAGGGGCAAAAATATATTTAAGATTGTTCACAGAGGAGGATACCACTTTAGCAAGATTGGTAGGCCTGATTGCAATAATGTCACGTGTCATACAATTTGAGTAATATGAAAATGATTGACCCTAGAATAGGCCACCCTTTCAACTTCATGTGCAATTTGTTTAATGTCTTTAAAGCACAATCGATTTTGTATTTAGAATATGATGGTATGAAATTATTACTCTTTAGTACAAAATGAAATGTCTTGCAAACAGTTTCCGGGTTATTAGGCCATGGTCTGGGAGATTTTCTTCCTGACCTTTCGCCCACATCTGTGGCAGACATCATCTGATGTTATTTGGATGTAAGTCTCCGGGGCAAGCGAGAAAGGCTTCGTACATCTACTGTCATTGACTTTTTCTCTATATGCACTTCTGAGACTTGATCGGCCGCAGAAGAACTGCATTGGTTGGCTTGTGTGGATGTATTGTGTGCTGATTGGCTGTCGAGATAATTTTCTCTCTGGCATTCATCGGAAGCACATCTCGACTCTCTACGGCGCTGAAGTACCAGAACCCAGCGAACCTGTTTAGTCACTGCTTCACGTCATCCTACTTCATCTGGAATGGCAGTATACATGAGCAACTTGACGGTGTACCAATGGGCAGCAGGTTCGCTATATCTTGTGGAAAAATGTCCCTCAGTTCAGTGGTGGCCAATTTATTCATGGAGAGATTTGAAGCTGAAGCCTTACGGTCTGCCCCACTAAGCCCATTGGTATGACTCTGTTACGTAGACAACACATTTGTGTTATGGCAGCATGGGGACCTTGAACTACAAAGATTCTTCAACATTCACCCAGCTATGATGTTCACAATGGAAATAGAGAAAAATGCACAACTAGCGTTTCTGGATGTTCTGGTGAACAGAACTGACGACAACCGCTTAGGGCGCAGCGTTTTTAGGAAACCTACTCATACAGACCGGTACCTCCACAAAAACTCCAACCACCATCTGCGATAGAAGAGAGGCGTGCTAAAGTCACTGGTAAACCTTGCTAACCGTATCTGTGAGCCGCAACATCTCTACACAGAACTGGTCCATCTACGGTAGGCCTTCAAAGCCAACGGTTATACGATATAAGAGTTTCAAAGAGCCATACGACCTCGCCTGAAAAACAACAACAATAGTAATGAAGGAAATCGGGAACCCTGAGCCAAAGCCTATTTACCATACATCCAGAAGGTCACCGATCGAATTGGTAAAGTTTTGGAAAAGTTCAACATCAAGCCAATTTTCAAACGGACCAGAAACTTAGCACAATCGCTACGCTTGGCAAAAGATTCGAGAGACCCGCTGTGCATGGCAGGTGTCTACAGGATTCCATACTCAGGAACAACAAAAAGAAGTACTGCTACAAGAATAAAGGAACACCAAAAAAGCTGCCGCTTGGGTAAAACCGAAAGTTCAGCCGTTGCAGAAAATATGTGGGAAACCGACCACAAAATTAAATTTGAAAAGACAGAGGTAATATCATCCGAGGTGCACTACCATACTCGTCTTCATAGAGAAGCCATCGAAATATTCAATCGTCCCAACATAAATCGAAAGGAGGAGACGATGAACGTGCGTCCCACTTGGGTACCGGTACTTCAGCGGCGTAGCGAGTCGAGATGTGCTTCCGATGCATGCCAGAGAGAAAATTACCTCGACAGCCAATCGCCGCCAAACACCACTTGCAGCCAATCAGCGCACAAAACATCCACACAAGCCAACCAACGCGGTTCTTCTGCGGCCGATCAAGTCTCAGAAGTGCATATAGAGAACAAGTCAATGACAGTAGGTGTACGAAGCCTTTCTCGCTTGCCCCGGAGACTTACGTCCAAATAACATCAGATGATGTCTGCCACAGATGTGGGCGAAACGTCAGGAAGAAAATCTCCTAGACCATGGCCTAATAACACGGAAACCATTTGCAAGTCATTTACCGCCGTCCATGAAAGCCTCAGACAACATTTCAAAATGAAATGTGTTGCTTTGACTGATTATTGGCATCCTTTTCTCACCTGGTTTTTTTTTTCAAAACCAGCTTGGACACCAAACGGCATCTGAAAGAATATGACTTGGTATATGATGCAAAAAGGCTAGTTTTCTCAACTTTTGAAATATATTTTTTAATACTTGAAAAAGGAAGCCTATTACTGGTGTGCTTACCCCCACACCATATATGTACAGGATCCTAGAAATTCAGGCTATCTGAACACACCACCAATAATTTTAAATGCATTTTATATGACCTGTTCAAATAAAACTGGTTCCAGTTTTCTGGGGATTAAATGATGAGAGCAAAGCAAGCACAAATAAAATTATTAGACATGATTTAATATTGCTCCATATACAAGTTCTTAAAGAAATATTTTCAAATATTGATAAATTTTTTTTAATATAGCTGTAGATAAGAATACTTTTTATTGCAGATGGAATTGGGTGCATCATGCCAGCAAAAAAATTTCAGCAATCTGTTATGCTTCAGACAAAACCTATAAAACATTGAAAATACATTTCTTTTAATTTATTGAATATTGAGAATATTTTGATAGTAGCCTACATTATAGAAATATATTTTATGAATGAATCACGGGAGCAACTTTTCACTGGCTCAAGCCCCCCCTCTCAACAAATTTCACGAAATCTTGATAATTTTAAATAGGTATATATTGAGCTGGTGTCCCACCAATATCTTTGATAACTTTGTGCATTTTTCACACCATACGCATATTCTCTAACATCAAAATAATCTCATAGACCAATCAGATGAATACCACAAAAAATAATAGCTACTGATACAGGGATGTTGAAAATGTTTTGCATCAGCGGGTGTTCATCTTGAGCTTCATGTTAAAAAAATCAAGATTTCTGGATTCATTTAGACTTTCTAAACAGTGACCAAAATTCCCTGGATGATTTTTAGCCGAACAAATTCAGTTTTATAGAATGCAAATAAGACAAAATGTAGTAAAAAAAATTACGAACTATGTGTGTGCAAAAAAAAAAACAAGAATATACTCAAATCTTGCTTTAAATCTTGATCTTGTGTAGAGGTCAAGATTTAAAGCAATATTTTGTTGATTTGACAAACGAATTTTTAATTTGCGGGAATTGTCTATAATAAAAAATATTTGGTAATTAATTTTCACTCTAAATTTTTCAAAATATGGTTTTTAAAATAAAAATTAATGCAGAAGCTCCACCAATTTTCGCTCAAGTCTCCACAATCACATTTTCAAAAACGTAACCACAGTTGCAGCAGGAAAAACTAACTTAAACACATTTATACTGTACTTATGAATATTCTTTCAATTGTATCCTGAAATTTTTGAGTAGGTACCTTCATACTATAGCAGGGAAGCTTATAGAAGTTCCACATAAAATTCAATCTTCTTTTATTTGTGACCAAACAAAATGGGTTTTAATCAATATTCAGATGTTTTACTTATTTTATTTGGAAGAGTTGATCAACTTTGCCCAAGAATATCAAGACGACTCCAATGAATAAGGCAAATATACTAAAAGTACAAATTTTTGTGTTTTTCATGCCTTATTCTTGGTCGTCTGGTTGTTGGTGTCTTCTTAATACTTATTTTATTGTAAATTATATAAATTTCTGTAATTGTACACATAAACTACAAACAAATGCACCACTTTGAAAACATTTTGTGTGGAATTTCAAATTTTTATTTTTGTTAGTTTTGTATGGAGAACTATGCTTGGATTTTTCATGTCAAGGTTTTATGAAATAAATGTAAAAACATAAATTATTTCAACGTAGTAAGGCCATATATATGATATGAGGGATATTCCAACTCAACAATATTTCCTTCATGACAACCCTGTATAGTATTCAGCTGCACAATCACACTCAGAGCTTAATCTTTCAATGCATGAACTTCATATATACTGTACATTTAAATTATATTATGAATTATACAAAATTACCATCATTATTGTGGCAACACAGGTGTGCCTTGTTCGGACGTGTTGTTTAGGTAGTCCAATGTCTTCCGGATTTTTTGTGATAAAATACATATTTTAAATAATTTTCGATAGTTTTTTAATCAAATTTATACGGTATTGAAATGTACTAGATGCTCTCAAAAGAAATTATCATTGGAATATAAATATATGTGAAAATAGTGTGTGTGATATCCATATGAAGTGAAAAATATAACGAAGTCTGTCTGTATACATTCGAAAGCATCAGATTTGAGTCCTACTTCTAAAATAGTGATTGTTGGCAGAGTGGAGAGCCATCAAAGATAGTAAACATGGCACAGAGATGTCAAAGGTGCAGTGGAGTCATTTTTGATAGAGCTGAGGTTTTTGAGTGTTCCGGTACGTGTGAGAGTTTATTTCATCCGAAGTGTGTAGATATGGCTGAGGCAATGTTCAGGAAAATGCCTAAGGAAAAGAAAATGAAATGGAAATGTCAAGACTGCAGTTCGACACAGACCCACGACATCGATTATTTAAGTAAATTATTCAGTGAATTTAGGGATGAGATCAGGATTATGCTATATCAGCATTTAGAACAAGTCAGTAGTGAATGCAAAGGGCTTGCAAACGAAATTGTCGATCTTAAAAAATCAATAGATTTCAGCAACGGTTCTATAGAGGAATTCCAGAAGCAAACGAAATCCCAACAAGACCTGATCAAAGATCTAATAAATCAAAATCAACTCCTCGAACACAGTCAACATGTACAGAAAGCTAAGATCAAAACACTGGAGATGCAGATTGAGGAGTTACAGCTATGATCTAGAGAGACAAACATCGAGATCAGAGATCTGCCAGAGGAGAAAAATGAGGATATACACCAGTTGGTAGAAAAAATTGGCAGGAAACTGGGAACGTATTTTGAAGGTGACATTATCAAGATGCATAGAGTCCCCACAAGTGATAGATGTAAAATCAGACCTGTTATTGTGAGATTTAAGGATATTTCTATCCGTGACAGGTGGCTATCAAAAATCAAACAGCATAAAGGAATCGATGCAAGTGAAGTGAAAAATTTCCATAATGAAACATCTGCATTATCTTGCTAGACAGTTCAAATCACAAAATAACTATAAGTACGCATGGGTAAAGAACGGCAAGGTGTTTCTGCGACAAAGTAATGGGGAAAAAGTGTATAGAATAAAATTAACAACTGATTTGGACAAACTGTCAACCATAAAAAATGTTCCAAGATGAAATCGAGGAAAATGTGAGTGTTCTAGAGACTCCTTACCTAGAAAACTGGTCTGACTTGGACAATTATTTTTTAAATACAAAATATGATTTGAAAATATTACATTTAAATATCCAAAGTATGCGTAGTAACTTTGATCAGCTCGTTGTTTATTTAAAAACGTTAAACTTTTCATTTGATTTGATTTTGTTATCCGAAATTTGGATCAAAGAAAATGAAGTTGATAATTATCATATTGAAGGATATAATGCATATAATAGATGCAGATGTTCGAACAAATCTAGAGGTGTCATGATTTTCATAAAAAAGGATTTATATTTTTCATCCGTTTCCCAAAACATGGAAACAGCTGAGATTCTAAATATTTACTGTAAACAGATGGATCTAGATATTATTTTAATTTATAGATCACATGAATATACCCCGATGCAATTTATAGAAGAATTGAGTAATATTATTGCTAATCAAAATAAAAAAAATATGATTGTAATAGGTGATAATAATATTGATTTAATGAAAAATGACCATAATACAAACGAATATATAGGTTTAATGTCAGAACATGGTTTGCAACAATATATAAACAATCCTACCCGAAATAATTTGTTTATTGATCACATATTTATAAGAAATAAAAAAATTAACTCAAAATATAAAACTGCTATTGTTAAAAGCTCGATTTCTGATCATTGTCCAATAGTCTTAAAAATCGATATAAATAGAGAAATTGGAAATAATAATGAATCAAACGAACAAAATCTCAGTAAAAAAGTTAACTATTTCAAATTCAATATTTCCATGAAATCTTCGAGAATCTCAGATGAAATATATCAAGAAAAAAATGTAGACATCATCTATGAAGCGTTTCTGGAATTAATAAATAAACATAAGAAACACTGGATGTGCGAAAGTGAAAATACTAACAAACATAATTGGATGGAGTCCGAAATAAAACAAATGATAAATTATAAAGAAAAACTATATAAAACTCATATGCACGACATTAATAATGTACAGAAATACAGAGACTATAAAAAATTTAATACCTTGCTGAAACAAAAAATCAAATTCGTCAAAGAAAGATATTTTCAAAATGAATTTCTTAAATGTGGCAAAAATAATAGAAAACAATGGAGACTAGTGAACATGATTGTTAAGGGACCTCAGCAATGGATTGTTTCCGAAGAATCCGTTGTAAATGTGGATGCTTGGATCCTGTCCACCATTCATTATGGAATTTGTGTATGGGGAGGTGATTATGACTGCAATATCCAATTACTCAACAAAACAATAAACAAAAGCTTAAATGTAATCAGGCCAAATACTCATCATCCATCAAATATCCAAATAAATGACTACAGATCAAATGTTCGTAAAACCTATGTTTATAGACTATTACTCTTTCTATTCAACCAGAATCCCTAAATGATGCTAAATTGGCTGAAGATTTTAATGGTTTTTTCATCAACACAGTTGAAAACATTTCTCCCGATCTAGATGAACATATGGATCATATTTCACACTCCGAAAGAGACTCAATGGTATTCAGCCCAATAAATTAAAAAAATTTACATATAGCAATAAATAGTTTGGAAAATAATAAAGCATGTGGTTATGATGGTATTACTGCAAAGATGTTAAAAATAGTGTATAAATATCATTCTAAATTCTTACTCTATCTTGTAAACACTTCCATATTAGAAGGGAAATTTGTGGAAAAATTAAAATACGCAATTGTAAAACCCATCTATAAGACCGAAAATAAAAAATAACTTGAAAAATTTTCGCCCCATTTCGATTTTGCCCATATTCTCAAAAGTAATTGAATCAGTTGTTAGAAATAAAATTGTCAATTTTCTTAACAAACGTAGTTATTTTTCGAGTTCACAGTTTGGTTTCCGAAAAAATATGAATACAGAAATGGCCATTTTGAAATTCTCTGAATATATCTATACCAAAAATAATAAAAACTTAGCCTTTTTCTTAGACATAAAGAAAGCGTTTGAAAGTATCAATCATGATATATTAATGAAAAAATTCTATAATGCAGGTTTAAGGGGGAAAATTTTAAACTGGCTTACAAGTTATCTTGAAAATAGAAAGCAAGCTGTTAAAATAAATACTATAATAAGTGATTATAAGATAATAAGAAAAGGAATTCCTCAGGGATCAACTTTGGGACCATTGGCATTTTTACTATATATATACGATATTCATTCTTTGCAACTGCATGGGAAATTAGTTACATTTGCCGACGATGCCGCATTGAGCATATCAGCTTCAAATGATCAAGTATTAAAGCAATATACAGAAAAGACTTAAATCGAATTCAATATTGGCTCCATAGAAATAAACTCCAGTTAAATGTCTCGAAAACAAAATACATAAAATTTCAGCCTCGAAGAAATGACGTTGACATTTCATTTCAGATAAGGTATCGCTCTCTAAATTGTATGGATGACCTCTGCGATTTACCCTCAAATAGAAAAGACTGAAACCTTCAAGTATTTAGGAATAACATTTAGTAGAGATTTGAAATGGAAAAATCATGTAGAAATTATCAACAATAGAATAAAATATTATAAGAAATGTATATATAATCTCCGAAATATTATTTCAGAAAACTTTTTAATAACTAGTTACAATGCTTGGATCCTGTCCACCATTCATTATGGAATTTGTGTATGGGGAGGTGATTATGACTGCAATATCCAATTACTCAACAAAACAATAAACAAAAGCTTAAATGTAATCAGGCCAAATACTCATCATCCATCAAATATATGACTACAGATCAAATGTTCGTAAAACCTATGTTTATAGACTATTACTCTTTCTATTCAGAAATACAGATTGGTTTAAAATAAGACAAATTCAAAGAAATATCAGAAATAACGGAACCCAATTTCAAATAATTTTTCCTCGTAAAACTATAATAAAAAACAATTTATCTACACTCATTGCCATAAAAATTTACACACCCAGAAGTCGTCATCAAAATGAAACGAAATTTTACACATGTAAGTACTACGTTGATATAAGTAAGTGATTAGAAAATCCAAGAAAAAGGATCATTTATTGCAGAAAAAAGTACAGATGAGCAGAAGTTTTAGTACTCTGTTGGACCCCCTCTAGCGCGAATGCTCGATGCGATATGAGCGGGCATTGAGGCCTACAAGTTCCGTATGATGTCCTGAGACATCTCGTTCCACAGTTGCTGTAAATGCGCCTCCCTCTAGTTCGACCAACCTCGTAGGGTGTCCAACTTGCCGTCCCAAATGATCCCAGATATGCTCGATTGGTGACAAATTTAGGGATAGAACAGGCCAGGGAAGAGTGGTAATGTGGCGGAGGCAGTCTTGTGACATCCTTGCTGTGTGTGGCCTAGCATTGTCTTGTTGAAAAATGGCTCCTGGGAGCCCTGCCATGAGTGGCAACACATGTTATGGACGTACCGCTGGGCTGTCATTGTGCCATGGATCAATATTAGGGGTGACCGTGTATCGTAAGCAATGGCACCCCATACCATGACACCAGCTGTGGGAGCGGTGTGTCGCTGTAAAGCGAAGGCAGGATTGAAGCGTTCACTACGGGGCCTCCACACACGAACACGATTGTCATCACTGCTCAAGTTGAATCTCGATTCGTCGGTGAAGACGACCTGGTTCCATTCCGTTGCAGTCCAATCCTGTCGTGCTCGACACCACTCCAAACGGAGGCGTTGGTGGGTGGGTGTCATTGGCAGCACACGTAATGGGCGCGCGATACCAGATGTCCTTCAGCCAGGCGCCTTGCGATGGTTCGGGAAGACACGGGCGCGTAGTGAAGCTGCTGCCTGTGTCTGGATAGCGGCCAATGAGGCAGTTGGCTCTACGCGTGCCCTTCGGATGATGTGACAGTCTTCTCCACGACTGGTCTGTAGAGGGCGTCCTGAACCTGGTCGCCGTGTAAATGACGTCTCTTCTGTCCACTGGTCCCAACACCTCCTCACAGTAAAATCAGAACGGCCTAGTTGACGAGCTACTCGCCGAGCTGACCACCCAGCTTCCATCATCCCGATGATTCTTCCCCTATCGAACTGTGACAACTGCTCATATGGTCTTCGACGATGGCATAACTGCATGTCTACCTCAGCATTTCCTTTGCAAACGATTAAATACACTCCAGCAAGCTCTGCTTACCTGTTTTATATTCCAAGGAGAACGAAGTTCAACGCCCTCTAGTGGCATTATGCAATGCACAATCACGCTGCATTTCTAATCATTTGCATATCTGCCTGACATGTACCTTCAGGCCAACTTTCGTTTCGATCCCACAATTATTTCTTGGTGCGCAAATTTTTATGGCAATGAGTGTATTTAGGACCAAAAATTTACAATACCCTGGATTCACACATAAAAAATGAAAAATGCATAAAAAAATATAAAACTCTGATTAAAACATATGTGGAAAATACCAATATCATAAATAGTATATAAAGTTTTAAGACAGACCAATAAACACATACATAAAAACCATGGGGCAATTTATGTGTGTGTGTACGTGTAATACATACGTGTATATATTAAACAATGTGTTGGCCACGAGAAAACATTTTGGTATTATTTTCATGGATCTGCCCTAGACGGACATGAGGTCCCTTGGGAGATCATACCCTTATATACAGTTTGTGTGTAGTTCATGTGTTTTGTTGTTTTTGTTATGTTGTATGTAGTTTATTCATACAAATAAACCTTTATTCTCTCAAAAAAAAAAAAAAAAAATTGTAGGAATTGTCTATACTAAAAATATATTATTTGATAATTAATTTTCACTCTAAATTTTTCAAGATTGTATTATACAAGTTTACCATTTTAACCGCATTTGCACCCATGGTAGTTTAAAATCAGTTTCCAACAGATTAGAATGCATGTTGATTTCTTTTTTTATTTTAATCAAATGTAATAATCGTTTATCGCGTGATTTTTGATGATTGATTAGTCTAATCCAAGGAACAACTGTTTATAACTGATTATATGGAAAGGTTATCAATCGCATTTCTAATTGCTTCAATTTATTTAGAATCGTACATACTTCAAACAATTTTAATCATAGCCCCTTGCATGTAAAGTGGAGCTGATAAAGAATGCAATCACTGTTCACTTACATTAACTATACTACACAGAACCACATAAAAAATCCTGCCCTGAGACACTATGAGTCCAGCTTAGTATATCAGAGGCCATGATATATATGTAGTTAATGGGCTAATAAATATTTTCAGCATCACAAAGTATAGGCATGTCCCCCCTCTTTACATTCTTAAGACGGCCCCTAGACAGGAATCTTTGGTAAGGTAAACCTTGAGAATTTTTGAGGGAAAGGAAAGATTTAATTTCTGTTTCAGTTTTTATGGCGTAGATTTGAAAATTCGACCGCCCCGCTAAAGAAGTTTCACTTGAAAAAAACAACGAAATAGTTTTTTTCAGTTCAATCTTCAAGCAGAAAAATGCTGGCCATGACAAAGGAGAGCCTCATTCTGGTTTGCATGTAATTATTCATCTCTTTTACACATTATCATTATTTTTATTTTTTCACATACAAAAAAAGTAAAAAAGTATGGTATTTTCTAGATGGGGAGGGAACGTTATAAATCGAAACCCCAGTCAAAAAAGATAATGTCAAATAAGTGAGGTTTCATTTCATTATTAACACTACCTTTGGTAAGGTAAACCTTGGTATTTACAAAGAAGCTAAGTGGGCTATAGCTCAGGGCAACAATTTCAAAAGGGCTGTAAATTTAAGGAATGACTGGTCAAGTAGTCAACTGGGAGAAGGGTGGCTAAACCATAAATCCACTTCTACCAAGAGATCATGGAACTAAGTCACTCTGCTGTTCTGGTTCAGTTTTTTTGCGGTACCAGTGTTGTAATGGTGTTTGTTACGGCATCAATGTTCTGCTGCAATTTATTCACGGCACCAATTATGTTATGGTGTAGTTTATTTAATTCTTGACAACACTCCATTTTCAAAAAGTCCAAAAAAAGAATTACTTTTGGCCTGTTGATCGAAATAGTGGGGGTACCATTTTGAGTTGTTACCATGTCTGCAACAACCCTTTGTGTGTCGGTGAGTAATTCTCCTGAATAAATATGCACTAGAGTATTTTAACCCAAACAATTAAGTCACAAAGAACGAAAAGAATATGTCAACACACAGAGGTCTAAGTTATTTAATTCTAAGAAATTCCTTTTATTTTTTTGTTTCAGAAGATTAGACACAAAAAAAAACAATATTTTCAACCTCAAAAATGTTTCAACTAATAGCAAAATCAAAACATAAACAAAATTTCAGTCCTCAAAACCATACATATTCATTAGATAAACACAAAAAAAATTTTCTGACCACTTAATTTTTATCTTTGGTATTAACGCAACATATTTGGGTGCCTAAAAACTATCGATTTGATTTGTGTGTGTGTGCCTGACCTCTCAAAATACAAAATTGAAAAGAGGAAATTTTCACTCGCAATTTCCCACGCTGGTTACATCATCTTAGTATCTTTGGATACCGGATTTCTGAAGGGACACACAGTTCCTGACAGTTCATTTATTTGAACCCATTATAGTCACCAAAACTTTTCTCGACAACGGTGGACTGCTTGGCCACCAGACACTTGACTTGAAAGATACCTCTGCACCATCCTTGGACTTTGCCGCTGTGGTGGTCGAGTGGTTATAGTGACGGACTCGCGATACGAGGATCCGGGTTCGAACCCCACAGTGGTGGTCGGCTGAAGTTGGTTTACTGTGGTTCCCAACTTCAAGGTGCAAATGCGAGCCGATCTCCCCGTTAAAAAGTCTCGCCACAGAGAGCAACAGTCCTACAACGATAAATCATTCAATCATAACACTTCACTCATAGTTTGAAAAACTGGTGGCAGATGGCAGCACTACACATAACAAGCATTACAGAGAAACAAAAAACTTCACGTCAGGTTTCACTACACGTACACGCACATTCCCGCATGTGTTAGCCCGTTCGGGTTTGAGACCGTTCTCGTAAGTACGTAAGCGAATACCGTTCCCTGATTTCAATTGCGTTGTGTTGTGTTTATAAAGTATATAACCCAGGCAAAGTTTACACAAAGTAGTCATACACGAGATGCTGGAAGTTAATTAGTTTGTTTACACTATAGTTAATTGAATTAATGCAAATTGTATACTCATATTACCATCCTTATTAAAAGAAATTCAACTTCATTCAAAAATACTTAACAAAATCTTCGGTTGGCCCCCAAAACAATTAAGCTCTTGGCCCTGAACATTATATGACCCGTGATTTCCATTACACCTCAGTTCGCCCCCAAAACAATTAATTACAAGCAACCTACACTATAATTCACATATGGGAGAGAGAATATAATCCATGCATCACTCACCAAGTTGCAGAGAGAGACCCTTCTCCAGTCTTTAGCTTTAGCCCCTTAGACACTCATCGCAGCCAAGAAACCGATTCCTATGATTACAACTCTCGTCTTCACAAGTCATCTCTTTTCAGTCTAGTTTGTTACTGCCTTGCTCTCTAACTCCAACTCTAATTCCTCGTATCCAGATTTTCTCATCCCTTTAAGATTTTATTTCGTACGTCTCCCGTCCCTTGGAAAACTCCACCCATTTAATTTGATTTGATATTTTATCCATCATCTCTAAGTTTCTATTCGTTTCTTGAAGGTTTATTCATAAGATTGGCCACTGCCGATCCATCCCTAATTTCTTTGTCCAAGCGACTCTCCCTTCAGGACCCCGAGAACCCCAACGGCCATGGCCTAACCTTTAACCTACATTGAATCTTCCCATGACTAACACTCGGCATTTTAGATCCTCTGTTATACTTTAATTGCACCCCCTAAATAAAGGGATTCTATTTCTACTTAACTGGCCGTCATCTATTCTCAATCTTGAAATTTGTCTATTCATTCATTGGTCCCCTTTATTTCCTACGATTCCCTGCTTTTTCTCCAAGAAAACACTCCTCGGACGATCCCTTTTGCCTAGGGCACCCCTGAAGTACAACCAACCAGATGCTTTGTGACGGTAACTAAAAGATTCCCTAATGAATGGCGATTGCCCCATCTACTTACATCGGCCTGTGATTGTATTTCATTTAATTGGGACTATGTTCCCACCGCTTGGAAAAAAGCTTCCATCGACATGACGCCACTTATTTTAAACCTTCAAGAAACATGTCTACCATCCATAAACAACCATTCTTATTTACGTTCCTATTGTTCAATTATTTGTTTGCTGTACTATAGTATATCGGTTACTGTCGCCTGCTAGCGGTGCCTGACCTACAGTTCTAAATAGTTAAACCCAAAAATCAAATTAAAATACTCCAAACTATCAAATTTTAAATATATCTGAAAATAATAATTTTAAATATTCCCTCTATTCTCTATTTCTATTTTAACTAGCACAAGCTAGTTAACACATGTACCAATTCGTTGGGGGTTCCGTGGGAGGGGGGGGGGTGCATGTGTGGTGTAGCAGTAGCAGGTAGGGCCTCCAAAAAATGGCTCGGGGATCCATGATGTTCTGAACTCAGCCACCTCGTTGGGCAATTTGCCTGTTGTGGCGTTGTATTTGTATTTGGACTGCAAGAGACTGCTGCTGGGCTTCATCTTTTTGGCATGACTGTTAGTTGCTCCAGGGTTCCTCGCATTTAGTACGAAGGTGTAACAGCAGGTGAACCTTCTTCCTGGATCAGCTGGGAGCAACTGATATGACGAAATGACTCTGCACACTGGCTCGGTTTGTAGTTATATATATATATTTTTTTTTCATTTATGTTTTGAACTTACATCTTCAAGAAATCCTTCCCACGTTACGATTTTTGGCAGTTCTAAATTAAATGGGGTTTGAGTGACTTGAGTTTCGGGGGAATCTTCAAGTTTCGTGGGGGGGAGGGGATTCTTCAACGGAGGGACCACACTTTCTCATGCAACTGGTCCCGATGAATTGGACGCCTCCAAAGTTTCCTGGTGCTATTATGAAAATTGAGTGATGGGCGGCGCTTGAGAAAGCACACCCTCTAATTAGTCGCGCAAATTGTGTCATCCAAACTTTTATCCAATTGAATCACAACCAAAACTAAAACATGAAACCAAAAGAAAAACACCACGGGGTCGATTTGACAAGATGAAAGGACTACAACAAAGATTTCAACTGCAACAATAATTTTCAATATAAGATTTCTGGATTAAACACACAAATATTCATCAAAATCAAAAAACATTATCATCATTGCGTGGGGAAAAAAAATTAGCTTTCCAACGATATGCGACATCATATATAAATATTCTTTTTTCGTGACATGCCGAAAAATTTAAGTCTAGACAAAGGAAATTCTTTAAAAAATTCAATTTCAGCAGTTTCTCGATGACAGAGAATAATTTCAAGCATATAACATTATTTCAAAGTTTCTCTCCCTCACAATATTTTACAACACAAGTTTTTTTTATTATTATTATTGCATCAGAAACAGTGGAGGGGGGAAAAAAGTTTTAAAATTGAAAGACTCACAACGCCTCAAAATCGGCTTTTTCAAGAATAAAAAAAATTATTCAATGGATTACGAAGTGAGAGAGAAAGAAAAAAAAAGAAAAGGAATCTTATCTTCCTTTTACACGTACCGAATGCGTTAGTGTGGGAACAAGAAAACTGACTCATCAATATCGCGATGATATCTTTGATTATCAGTGAATCATTAGGTGTGTCTCTCTCATAAAAGAAAGAATATATTATTCAAAAGAACACATTTTCTCGTTCAATTTAACTCGGAATTTACCAAAATTTTACAGGAAGAATCAGAAAAATTCAAGAAATTTGTTGTTGAGCTCAAAAGATTGAGATGTCAAAGCAAAGCATTTAATATTTAGGATTTCCCGACAAACACATACTGTGTGATGCATAAAGAGTGTGTGTCCACTCTACATAAACGATCTGTGGTTCAGATCTTGGACGTTTTAGAATATCGGACGGAATGGTAACACAAGAGGGAAGGAACTAGACAACCACAAGATTCGGCTCAGCCTTCCACAATAAAATAAAGACAGAAGCTCAAATATTTTTCACACGACAAACACAATCATCTCTACATTTAGCAAATTACACTTATTTGACATGACTATTCTAGGTTAAAAATATGTCAGGCTTATTTGTCAAGGGGGGGGGGGGAAGTGTCCTACTTTTCCCGTGACTGACACACAGAATGACACATGAATGACAGTAACAGTGTAAAAGCATAGGAGTAACAAAAAGAGTGATTTAGAGGGTGTGTGAGCATGGGAGTGACCTAGAGAGGGCAAGAAATTGGGTGAGTGTGTAACAAAATGATTTATCTTGAGAGTATGCCAGCATGGGAGTGACTCGGAAAATAAGGAAACATGTCAGTGAGCAACTAAATTAGTGAGCAAGGCATGAATAAAATAACCTAGAAAGTGTGCAAGAATGCAAATAATGAAAAAAGTGACATATAGAGAACAGATCAGGTTAGAGTGTATAAGCATAGGAGTGACAATGAACTAGGTTGTGTGTCAAAAAAAAGCAACCTAGAGAGTAAGGAATGTGGCCACAGTGAGAGTACATGGCATGTAAAAGGAGTTATATTGTTATTGATGAAATATTTTAACATTGTATAGAATAGTGTGCCAAGACCGAAGAGCAATATTTTTATATAGCCAATTATCAGTGTGTTGAAGTTTAACTCCTAGCATGTAAAATTTCAAATAGGTATATACAGTAGACTCTCGGTAACTGGACACCCCAAAAGTATCGACAATCTTGGCGACTTAAGCAGATGTCGAGTTAGCGGGGTTTCACTCTAAATTTTTTTTCAATCATTTTTGTGTACGTATTTATATACATTCTAACAATTGTATTAAATAAAATGCTAATTCTCATTAATTTTAATTCAGGGTTGTTTCAAAATAGAATCAAAATGTATAAAAAAATTTACCTCATGAAAAATAAGCAAGTACATTTGCTTGTTTTTCTTTCCAAAGAGAAAACAAAAATTTTTCTACACTATTCAGTTTATACAACGATTGTTCGGCTTTTTCCTGACTGCGTAGGAAGTGACGTTTGATCACTTCACTTCATTTTTTGCTGCGGTCAAGTCGCCGTTTTTGTTGTACCCCTGTGCCAGGAAAGTTTTCTGACAAGGACGAACCGGGTATCGAACTCGCGACACCTCTAAACATCCTTTGGTACTTTAGGCGAGTATCTTATCGACCGGGCTACCGCGCCCGTGACGTATCACATCTAGAGTTTTTAGTGCATCATGGAGAAAGGGTGCAGATACTTCATCTGAACTTTCTGATTCTATTTCTTCGAAACATGAAGCACTTGCTTTGGTTGATTGATTCTAGAATATCATTGTTTGCTAAAAGTCCTGAAGTTACAAGATCAGAGTCAATACTCATAAATTCATCGTCGAATACAATCACCCATAGTGCTATTTATGCTTTCTCCACACACAATCTGGGAGGAATTTTCGGAGAAATAATCGTTTTCCAAAGAGTCAGAACAAAAACCAACATGCAGTTCCGAATCGTGGCACTCGTGCCTGAGTTCCATGCAGAATCAATCATTTCAACTGCATCTAAAATAGAAATTTCTGCGTCCATTCTAACATCCACAAATTCAAAAATTTTTTTGGTCTGTAATTTTCTGTAAAAAGTTTTCATACTTAGAATAATTCTCCATTTCCTTGATTGAGACTTTTTGCGAAATCTTTTGCTTTCTCTTGAATTATTGATCCTGATAGTGAGATTGAGGGATTTGAACCACAAAAGAGTTGCTTCCTCTATATAGCTGAATTCTGATTTCTTATGCATTTTCTGCTTGGTTCATAAGATTCTCAAATGCTGAAAAAAAATTTCCCTCATTTTTAGCAAATGTTGAAATGGGTTCAGTGCAACTCCATATTCTTTGGCGAGTTCACTCTTGAGTTTTTCCCGATTCTTGTTTTTTGAAAATTTCAACTTTGATTTGTCACCCCCCCCCCCCACCCATAGCGCCAAAAAGGGACCCATCATATAGAACAAAGAATTATCGAAGTACCCACGGTCGTCAAAAAATTCTTACAATGGTAACACACGGGAAACTGCAAAAACCAGTCATTGTAAAGGGACAAAAATTGTAGTCGAGTTAAGCCAAACATGTCGAGTTAAGAGTTTCCCCTTCATTGAAATTAGTATTGGGCCACCCAAGGGAATAATAGATGTTGAGTTATCCACGTGTTGAGTTACAGAGAGTCTACTGTAGTATACAGATTTCAAATGTACGTAATACAGAATCTATTACGTACATACTGCACACACAATTTTAAGCATGTCCCGTTGCATTTGGGGAAAGGGGAAAATAATGCTTGAATTCTGTCATGACAATAATTGTTCAATTTTTAAATAAAAATATAATTCATATAGTCTTATACAAAAATTTACTTCAGAGAAACACATAAAAACCCCTGCCCTGATAGCTCATGGGTAAGGCTGGGGCAAATGGGGCATTGAGCCAAATGGGGCCTCACAAAAATATGTGTACTTATTTTACAACCTTTTAACGGGGGCCCCAAGAATGCACTCTATGACCTTGCCCATGATCATTTAGTTTATAGGCTAATAAATATTTTTTTCATCATCACCAAGTAGGCATGTCCCCCCCCCCCCTCCTGAAGCCGAGTCCTTCAACCAGAATATTTGGTAGGGACCCAGCTGAAACTGCGTAGCAGAGGTGCCGACATGACATGAAAAAAATATTGAGGGGCTGAAAAATCCTTATTCCTCCCGGATGCAGGAGGAGGAGGAATGGTGTGTGGTATTGTATATATGTATACACACGAATATATTCGGGCATTATATAGGTTGGAGGGCTTGGCACAAAATTTATAGGGAGAGCTCACAAGGGTGGGGCTGACAGGGCCCGGAACAAATACCCTCATTTTTTTTATTTTTTCCATGCTATGAATTCACTATAGTATGGCCCTATACCCCAGGATGTGGACCATAGGAGCTCAAATAGCCTCAGTTCCCAGGTTCCGGCATGTACAGCTCAAGCACCGTGACACCCCTTATTTACCTTTTTTTCACACTGTAAATTCACTACGGAGGGGCCCATTTTAACCCAACGCAAGGGCCTGCCAAAGATCACAGCCCAACAGGAGGACACAGATTTATGAATTTAAGTAACAAAAAAAATTACAGTAAAAAGAAATAACAAACATTAGAGGATAAACTTTCCAAGATATTGCCAGTTGGACAGCAATAGTAAAATAATGCTTACCTTTTCTCTAAATGCTGTCTTTGGCATCAACTATTAGGTCTTTCAACTCTTGCGTCTTAATATTTTTAAAATTAAAATTCATTTAAAAACAATAAAATCGCCGGCCTTCGCCAGCTTGTAACTAACGCAGTGCCTTTTCTCTTCCAAAATGACAGTCTCCTTTATTGACGCACACTGACAGGGAAGACGGGGGGGGGGGGGGGAACACGTAGTGTCCTATACCGTTCTTGGTTGTCCATCATTATAAATGGCAAGTGTGACGTTATCATGGGCGAAAAATTTGAATTAGTTCAAAAGAAACTAATTATCGTATAAGATATTCTCCTTCGAAACAAAATGCTGTAAAAATGAGAGTAAAACTATTTTAGAAAAATAATGGAGATATATAATTTATTATTAATCATTTATTGAGTGAATACATTTTTACTTTAACTGTTCAGTATCGGACACGTAGAAATTTCCGACGCTCGGTATTCATTCGATGTCCTGGCGATACCGTTGTGCTACTGGGGTATGGGTTTACTTTTATTCGCATTTCTTGTGAGCACTCTATACAAGTTCTTTATTTCTGTGTTTTCTTGTATCCCTATTTCTTGCTTTATTGCATTCACAATTTCTATGACATTCTCTGAAGACATCTCTTTAACTCCATTTATTTCAATGTGGTTTTTCCTGTTCTTGTTTTCTATGTCATTTATTCTAGTTTTCAGCTCCTGCACTTTTTTTTCAGGTTTCAATTTTCTGATTTAATTTTCTTATCAATTTACATTCAATGTGTGATTTCATTTCACATATATTTTTCCTGAGATCTTCAACACACTGAATTAAAAGTTATTTTAAAAGTTAATTAAAAGCATTTTTTTATGTCAACTGTTTCCATGTTCAGCTCCTCTTGTTTTGCCGTCAGTTTTCCAATTATCACAGTAAAATAATTTTTTATCTCCTAAGTTTCTCAATGATTTTTTTCAAATCTTTGTTACTGTGGTTTCGTGGGAAGGTGGTTCCAGTGATGGAACAGTATTCCTGTTACTTTCTAGTCAGACTGCAGCTGATCGGGCGAGATCTGATTTACTAAACTGTGATATTTTATTTAAGTTAAAACTTATAAGAGTACTACATTGTGTTAACTTGGAATCTAAATCGTTCATGTAACTAAAATTTAATTGTAATAAATGTTTCAAGTGGAAAAGTGTGTTGTAATTCTTTATTTGCCGTCCGCCAATGATTCAATTATTGGGAAATCAAAAAAAAAATTAACTGGGAATGCAACTGGCTTAATTATTGCATAGTTAGTTTACTCTAGCCTCCAAAATATAATATACTGAAAACTGACATATGTCAAAGCAATCAGTGCTCCTGTAGAAAAGTCTGGAAGAATTCCAAAATGGTGGGAAACACTATTATGGGTATTTTTGCTGCAGAACATTTCCAGTCAGCTGAAGGCTTCATGCAGAACAATGGGAAACATTCTGTTTTGCAGTCATATAAACTTTAGATTCCAATTATACTAGGTAAATACAGGTTAAACGTGCATTTGACATGCTTGGAAAATTAACAAACTCGAACTTGGAAACCTTGTGAACAAAGCGTTAATTTGATGTTACTGATCGAGACCAAATTCATAGGGATCAAGAAGTTAAGGAAGTTTTATGCACCCATGAAATACTCTGCTTCAGTTGAATTTAAGGGAATTTATATTGCTGAGTAATCAGAAAAACTTGTTGCGAAATACTATGGGTATCTTCACCTCATTCTTTGAGGTCACTGTTAGCATTGCTGTGTCTGGCCCAGGGCCCCGAATCATAGACAAGGACAAAATTATAGAAATCTTTTCACTTATATTCTGAAATTTGTTTTTCTTTATTCTGAATCTTCATCAACGCTGGGACTCTCTCTCATTAATTTTTTTGATTGTTTTATTCCTTAATTTTGACTTTAAATTTTTCATAAATTTTGAATTTTCTATAAATTCTGAATTATCACTTTCAATCAGGCAAAGTTATTTGTTTTGGAGTCATTTCTAAAACTAATTTTCATTTATTGTCAATTTTTGTTTGTTTTTCAGTGAAATGTTTTGTCAAGGCATTTTTTAGCATTCCTGTGAATGTGAAAGTAACATGGAAACAATAGGCATAGTTCGTTCTGGGATGGAGTATGCTGTGAGGTTTTGGAGATCATACCTACAGAGGGACATAGACTTGGTTGAAGGGGTGCAGAGAAGAGTCCTTATTGGCACACAGGGCTTGAGTAATGAAGATTTCCTTTTTTAATGTGTTTACATTCGATTATGTCAGGGAGATATGAATTTTTCAAAATTTTCAACAGGGTGGACCATGAATTATTAGTACCCTGTCAGCCACCTGTATCGATTGGTAAGGGATAATACAAGGTTATGGTGTCGCAGGGAATTTTTCTCTTTAGGGTTGTTAATAAATGGAATAGCTTACCTCCGGAAGTAGTAAATTCTGACACAATTGACACGTTTAAAAAGAAATACAATAAACACGTTGGGGTAAACCGAGAAGCCATCCATACTTAGAATAAGACAACCATAAGTATTCTTTATGGGCATTGTATAATATTTTATCATGTATATACACTGCTGGCCACCGTAAATGCAACACCCTGAAGGAAGCATGCAAATAATATGAAATTTACAACATGCATTAGCGGAGGTGAGATATGCAAATGATTAGAATTTCAGCGCAGACGCACATCACGCGCGCCTGTGGCGCCACTTCAAAGCACTATTTAAGGCTTGGAGATTTCGACGATTTGAAGTACGGCAATTGTGTTTTTCTTGTGGTTTTTTCAAAAAAACGATCAATTATGCCTCGTAGAAAACAGCGATCATCTTTTGATCAAGTATCCGAGTTCAACAGAGGAAGGATAGTGGCCTACCGAGATTGTGGATTATCTTTCAGGGAAATCGGTAGTCATGTTGGACGAAACCAAACAACTGTAATGCGGATATGTGATCGTTGGATGCAGGAGAGTACGACGGACCGACGTGTTCGATCGCATCCACCTCAGTGCACCACTTCACGTGATGACAGGCGTATTGTGCGTATGGCAGTGACGGATCGCTCAGCCACATCACGAACCATAGCATAGCACATTCAGTCTGTACCGCATCATCCAGTGTCTGAGCGTACCATTCGACGCCGTTTACAGCAGAGTGGTCTGTCCGCAAGACGTCCATTGCTTCGTCTACCCTTGACGCAGAACCACAGACGTCTCCGCCGCCAATGGTGCGATGAAAGACAGATGTGGACGGCACAATGGAATGAAATTGTCTTTACTGACGAGTCATGCTTCTGTCTGCAACACCACGATGGTCGGATTCGAGTCTGGAGACACCGTGGAGAGAGGATGCTGAACAGCTGCGTTATGCACCGCCACACTGGTCCTGCTCCGGGTATTATGGTATGGGGCGGTATTGGATATCACTCTCGCACTCCTCTAGTACGCATTGCCGGTACTTTAAAAAGCCAGCGCTACATCTCCAAGGTGTTGGAGCCAGTTGTCCTTCCTTACCTTCAGGGCTTGCCCACAGCCATATTTCAACTGGATAATGCGCGACCACACGTGGCACGCATTGTCCAAAGGTTCTTCGTCAATCGCCAGATTGAATTGCTTCCCTGGCCAGCTCGCTCTCCGGATCTTTCGCCGATAGAAAACATGTGGTCCATGGTTGCTCAACGATTGACCCAGATTACATCCCCAGCTGCCACACCAGATCAACTTTGGCAACGCGTGGAAGCTGCTTGGTCTGCTGTACCCCAAGAACACATCCAAAGTCTCTTTGAATCAATGCCGAGGCGTGTGGCAGCGGTGATCTCCAACAATAGCGGCTACTCTGGCTACTGATTTTGGCAGGAACCACACTTCACAGAAGTCTATAAATTTAATCATTTGATGCTTGGTCAACATGTTATCTACAAAATAAATATTCTTGCGATATCTCTTGTCTTTCTTGGTGTTGCAATTTGGGTGGCCAGCAGTGTATATTGTTTATAATTTTTGTGATTGTGTTTTTAATTGGGTTGCTGTATTTTTGAAATATATGACATCCATATTTGTTATGGGCATTTTGCCTGTTGTGGTGTTGTATATGTGCTTTTATCTTGCTGAACAATTCTATATTCCGTCATCTACAAATTCATAAAATGTTTTGATCTGCAATTTTTTTATGAAAAGTTTCCGTATCAAGAATAATTTCTGCATTAGGTAGAAAAAACATATTTTGATTGCCGAAAAATCTGTTATTTGTGAATGAGCAGAGCAATTGTTCAAAATAACATTTCAATCTAGATTTTCTCTCTCAAAAATTTCAGAAATCATTCACATTTATCTGTGGCTTTCATTGTGCACAGATTTAGTTTTCAGTCCAAACAGAGTAGGGAAGAACTCTACCCAAAGGCATGGGGGAGAATCTGATACATATCAATCAACAAGGAGCAGAAACAGAATTTTTGAAGCATATAAGAGTAATGTCATGAAATTTTTCGAACCCATCAACACATTAATGATGCCGCCTTAATGAGTTGTAATAACCCAGAATAAATCGTAGTCAACTTAAGTGGGATATGGTCACCATATATCAAGTTGGAGAGTTTTTCCTACTGAATTCAGTATTGTGCCAACCCTGGGAATAACATGTTAAGTTACTGGGGTAGTCAAGTTATCAATGTTGCAATGTATAACCTCTATCACACTGACTGGGGATCCCACTTGAGTTAGTAATCAAATCAACTCCCCTGGTTACTTAGCAGAAAAAATAAGCCTATTGAAGTCAAATGACATGGTAAGAATGAAGCCAGGTACCTGCATGTAAGACTAAAGCAATGCTGATTGGTTGCTTATAAAATGGAGCTATTTAATTGATCTATTCAAATTTTCTTAAAATTCCTGCTGGTAGTGAACATAAGCCATGACACTGCGATCAGTGGTGTTGATGTATTATAGTTTACCAATATATTTTTGAAAGCACGAATATAAGTACCTTCAAAGAAGTCTAAATAGGCTGTGTGTGGAGTTTATCTCATGGTTAAAGTAGTTACTGACTATTTATACAGGTTGAGAATTAAATAAAGCATTGTAAAATATTGAATTACATGCAAAAAATTAATTACTCTAGAAGAAATTCACAATAAAAAAAAATTTATTTGCATGAACCATAGGAACGACGACTTTTGACACATCTAAATACACAGTTAAAAATCCAAAACAAGCAACATTGAAATAATAAATAATGTAACAAAAAAAATTAAATATAAGTATAAAATTCATATTATGACACATATATGTGCATGAACACAAATCTAAATCAGACTAGAGTTATTTAAAAAAAGCTAAAACTGAGCAGAGGTAATGAAAATGAGATAAACTTGTCCTTTCTCCCCCCCCCCCCCCAAACATCCTGTTAGACAAAACAAATTGCAACGAACTTGTGTAAAGCAATATTTACAGGAAAATTGTTTAACTGACAAAAGCTTCTTTTTTTATATATCATGACACACACACAGAAAATGAACTTACTGATTGGCACGTTCACTACCAAGGTTTAAGAGGAAAATTGACCCCCCATAACCTAGATGTTTGAATATGACAAACTGTTAATGGTTATTATAAAGAACACTTCACATTTTTGTGATGTCCAGCTTAGATAAGAAAACTGGAGCATCATATATGTGTGATACCTCTCCTCAACAATTTAGTGGGACAGCATGCACAAAATGTTCAGCAGTATTGGAGGACGTTACACTTCATACTGATGAACTCTTATCTGTCCTTATTTCCAGCAGAGTGAGCACTTTTCATTACTGGTTTACTACTGCTATAAGGAGCATATTTTTTTTTCTTTTAATTATCTTGTTTCATTTTGATTAATAATGATATTTCAAGACGTGTATTAAACAACTGTCAAGTTTCATTTCTTTAAAGCATGTCTATTAGGTATGACAAAAAATAACACTTCCTCAGCATTTGTCAAGCAATGTATATCCAACATGGGGAAAAACTTAGTTTATAGTTATGATTTTGGTTCATATCTTGTTTTTGTGCAAAGGTTTTCACCCCACCCCCCATTAATTTTGAAGCTTAGATTGCAACCGACTTAAAGTTATTATCTGCCTGCAGACTAGGTCACAGGACAGGTACTCAGTCTTTCCGCTGGTCACAAGAATTTCCGTACCGTGTTCTCACTGAGCAGCAGTAGCTGCTATGATCCATGTACATATGGTTCAGTGTTTGCAATGAACTTCCCATAGTAAAGACAAGATGAAGGAGCAAAAAAAAAAAAAAAATTCCTCTCAGTGCTTATTCATTCCTTCCAGTTGACCAGATTCAACAATTCTTCAGTTTAAAGACTTAAGAGATTTATGAAAAGTGTTGATCCATAATGTAATGAACAACTCTAATTTCAGCCATCGTGAGGGGTTAGAATAAAGATACTTTCTCATCTTGAAAGAAAAATAAGTGTTTTGAACAGTATGATAAATTAGTGGAAATGTGTCAGCGGAATGCAACAGCACACGAGTGAACATTTCGCCCACAGTTTTATGGGGGCAAAATAGAACACAATATATGGGATGTATACTCTGATACACCATTAGTTTCAATTACATACACATCCTTGCCATTTTTCTATACCATCATATAATTTTTTTTAATTAAGGGATATTCAAGTATTATGTCAGCATTGATGGGGGAGGGATTTGAATGTTGATCTTACATCATCAACCACCCTTTATAAAAATATTAAATATTGTTAGTGGCACCTTCACTAGGAATGCCAAAAACAAGGAAAACCTTTCTTTAGTTTGTGGGCACATGAAATTTTGAGTTTTTAGCCTTCAAATAGTATTGAAATTAACAAATTGATTTGGATTTATTAGTGTAAAAATCATACAAGGGAGAAAAGATGAAAAACCTTCCTATAGTTCCAGAACAAAGGCTGCCACCTGCAACTGTAAATTATATTAATTTGAAGGATCCTTCTTCCCCTATCGCACTGAAAATCATTCATTTAGTTGCAAGGAAGGAAAACGTCTCTGGTTCCCCCCTCGAAACTAGTATTTTTAATTGTATATATATTTTTTAGCAATCTTGAGTAACTGTCGTCATGAAACCTGAATAATAATTCAAGGGGGGAAAAACATTGTTTTTCCATCCTCTCTGCCCCTCTTTCCCGAAAATATCCTACTGCTTTACAGCTCTCTGTTGACAACCAGATGACCCTGTTGTTTGCATGTTCACTTTTTGCTATTATCCGCTCCACAAAAAATGTCCTGAAGACAATAATGCCATGAGAAAACTATCAGTAAAATTCCTTGGAGACTGGAAAAACATCTGTTACTCGCCAGTGGCCAAGATCCATAACTTCAAAGGGAAATAATTGTGAGTGATCGGGAATTTCCAGGCAATAGAAATCCACCTTCGACCATTGGACCAGGTATTTATTACCAGCAGTAAAAACCTCCAGCAGTCCTATTATAAGGATGGAGTATGTATTCACCTGTTCTTAGAAATGAACAAAAAAGATATTTAACATATGTGTGTCAAATGTCAGTAAAGCACCTGCTGTATACAGAAAATAGTTTTGAATCTGCCATCAAGGTGCGCATAACTACTGGTGATAACAAATACGGTTTTCTTTGCAAGAATGCAGTGAATTACATTGCGAGAGTTTTCGTTTTGATTTTATTTCATTGTCATATTTTTCATTTGTTCAAATGGATAGGTTCACTAATCAAAATAGAGAAAAGTTTTCAAATTTTGGAGTAGAAAAATCGCATGATCAAGGTTTTTAAATTTATTAAGTTACACAATTTAACACAAGCATCTATTGTGAATATACCAAAACGAGTGTTTTGCCCAAAACTGAACAATTTTCTGCTCTTCAGCTGACTTTTAGGGTGAGTTACAATATAGGCAGTTTTTTTTTTTTTTTACATCATTACCTTCTCTCTAGCTAAGATTAAATACAAAATTTGATCGTAAAATATATTTTACACTAAATTATTAACAAAGAGTTAATAATTGTTTGCATTGACGTCAGCACAAATAAATTTAATTTCCCACTGTAAATGAAAACTTTGTATTTTTACAAACTATGCAAAATTCTTTAAAATTGTGAATATTCCCTTCATTACTTTTAGATGGATTTGTGATCAATTAAATTTTATAATGAAGCAGACGTGCAGAAATGAAAGCATTGAGGGGGGAGGGCTAAAACTTGCTGGGCTCAAGCCCTTACACAGGAAAGGGAGTGGTGTGTTGCATTGTATATTCATTAATTATTGGGGCGGCTCAGTTCCCTAGTAAAATTTATTGCGGCCCTCAAACAGCTGCTTCAGTACCCAGGTTCTGTTGCCTATGCAATTGAGATGTTTGGTGCAGTTGCTAATGAAATGCTTCAATTATGTTTTGACTTCTGCACGTTATTAATACAGTACAAAAAGAAAAAAAACTATTATATCCGTACATAATATAAAAATGGATTTGTCTATTCATTAAAAGGATTTTAATTAATAATAATACAGGGGTGGGAAGTGACCAAGTCCATTTCGGAGCAGCTTTGGAGCAGCAAAATTCAGGATTTGGAGCAGTTTTGGAGCAGCAAAATATGGGATTCGGAGCAGATATTTATAAATTGGAGCAGTGAACTTAACAAGAATATTTTCGTTAACCCTCAACCCTTTTCGAAATAAAACTGCAATGTCTTTTGTTATCAAACATCTTTTCGTCAGCTTGATTTTTGTTTTTGGTGTTTTAGGCTTTTGACACCTTTTTTGAAAGAGCGGCTGTCATAAAATTTTTTGCACCCGTCTATTTATGATGATTTTTGCTTACTGAGGGCACTATTTGCTGCCTTGAACAGCAGCACTTCAAATGAGCTAAAAAATTTTTATAAGTTTTAAATTTTTTTATACTTGGAAAGAAATTGTTGCAAATTGGGAGAGAATTTCGGAAGAATCAACCCGATGTTTGGCGATTCAGCACTCATTATCTGGCGAGATTGGCGATCTGATACTCGCTATTTGGCGAGATTGGCGATTTAACGCTCGTTATTCGGCAAAGTTTCTAAACTAACATTCGTAATTCGGCGAACATGCGCTTTTTACTCCCGGAATGAAAATTTTTTTCACGAAACATCGGGATTTAACACAATGACAATCGACTACAGTAATTTCTGCTGCTTCCAGTGACGACTTTTTTTTTTAAACGGAAACACTCAAATTTTCACTTTAAAGCTGAAAGGCATTGCAAACCATCTTCAGTTCCACGATCACGGGCAATATCGGGGTTTTGCGATGGAAAGCCCGATCAGGGGCCGATAGTTTAAGTATAGTGGAATAAAACACGCTCTTCTCGTAAAGAAACGTTTCGTGGCTAGCAGGAACAAAAATTTTTTGGCGTCCTTTCCGATATTCCGGGCATACTGAAGCGAAATTCGCTATTTGGCGCAGAAAAGTGCGAAAATACGCTATTGGAGCAGGATGGCGCAATATATTAGTTTTGGCGCAGTGCGGCGCAATTGGCGCAGAGTTCCCACCCCTGAATAATATGATCATCACGTATTCCCAACAGATCTTTATGATCTGTCCAGGTAATTCGTTAGTGTGTTAGTAGAGATCCATGCCCAAACCGGGATTCTAACCTAGGCCTGCAGTCAGAAGTGAGTTCCCTAACCGCTGAACTGCCAGGCGGCAAACCTTTCATTAATTAAAATGATTTTAATTAATTGAAAGGGTTTAATTTAATTAGTGAATTAAAAGAGTTAAAATAATGAGCACACAATTAAAAGCAATTGGCTGTTTATCTATTATCTTATAAATGAGTAAACTATTCCAAACTGGGCCATAGACTCATAGAAATTTAATTCACCAGGCCACGGTTCCTAAAAGGTTGAGAAACACTGGTCTAGGGCAGTGTTTCCCAAAGTGGGCGATGGAATGGTCCAAAGGGGCGATAGAACCTACTGATTTAACATAGGATCTTATGGGTTTACTTGAGTTGGGGGGCAATGAGAAGAAAAAATTTCTGATGAAGGGGCGATGGAACAAAAAGTTTGGGAGACTATGGTCTAGGGCATAGCTTTCCTAACATTTTTGTTCAATCGCGCCCGCCCCCCGCCCTTTCAAAATTTTTTTTTCTCTCATCAGGGCCCCCCCCAACTGTGTAGCCATAGCTTCTATTGCCCCCAGACTATTCCATTGCCCACGGTCTAGGGGACTTGTCTCCCCCCCCCCTTCCTCTTGCATACGCCTCAGATCGTTAGGAGTTACCAGGGCAGAGTTGACAAAAGTTTGCTTGGTGGGGATAAAGAATGACTAAAATATCTGCTGATATAATACTTGAATGGCCCCTTATCAAAATAGCCAAAGTGTAAGTTAACATATCAAAAGATAACATTTTCACAATCACATCAGAAGTAAAATATTTTTGTTTCATATTGAAAATTGACAAATAAAATAAATTTCAAATTCCGTAAAATCAAATCACCAAATAATTAGCATTCTACAATAATAAAGCAATAATCGTACATCAGTGAATTTGATATTGTTTTTTAAAGTATGAAAAGCTACAAGAGACACACAATAAAATATGTGCAACTGAGAATTGGCACATGATTTTAAACGAGGAGCATTCAAAAAGGTTTTAGATGTGTACTAGCACTAAGATGAAAAGTATGTTCGAAAAATTTAATAACATCTTAGATTAAAAAAATGTTTCATGGTGTGCTTTAAAAGTTGTGTACCAGAAACTTTTTTTTTAACCTGTAATTACTTGATATCATTTAACACTACTAGTAAAGAGAGTGGCAGGCATACATTAAATCAGACCAGCTTTTCTTTAGTTTTTGACCAAATAAAATTTTGCAGACTCAACAATCCAATGGCAAGGCAGTGTACAGGGGTCCTGAAGTGCTAGCACAGTCTTTATCTCATCAACCATCTGTCATAGAGGTATATGTTTTCAATTATATAAAAAATGCTCAACAGACGTACAAAAATTAGTGAAAACAATAACAAAATAAAAAAATCTAAATTTTTATACGCCCTCCCCTGCTCGAACTTTTAATTAGAAAGTTGTTGCCCTGATGCCAAGAAAAAATAAAAAATCAGTGTTTCTAAGTGCAATATTTAGAGATATTCAAATTCAAAAAACAGGAAAAATTTGGGAAAGGACAACGTTAAATGCGGAAAAACTTTTACCTGCGTTCAAAAAATGCTGTTGTTTTCCAAATTTCCTAAATTTTTGGAATTTGAATATTCCTGTGAATATTGGAAATTTTGTGGTTGGCATAAGGAGAGACAGAGCACAAAGAGACCGTATAAAAATTTAATTTTTTTTAATTATGTTACACACTGTATTTTCACTCTCAAAACTGGTACAGGGTAATTTTTGAATACCTGTTGAGTATTTTTTAAACTGGAATCATACCTCTATAACGAATGGTTGATGAGATAATGGCTGCCCTAGCACTTACAGGGCACCCTGTATATGTTACTGTCAAAGTCTGAAGTTGACCAGGTCAACAATTCAAGCTTTTGCCAGGCTCTATATATCAATCCGTACGATTCGAGATCACCTCCACATTGGTGTATTTTTTGTGATAATTATGACCATTTATAATTGGCATAGCTAATCATGATTGTTATGGTTAGCTATGGCAATCCCAATGATCAAAGGTACCTGGATATTGATATTTTTATGATCCATACATAGAGATTGACATACCGGGGCTGGCCAAAGCCCAGCAGAAGCCAGAATTGTTGACCTGGCCAGTTTGTGAAGTGGCCAACAACAAATACATACATACTAGTGATCCACACGCAAAAATAACAAAATGAAAACATTTTCAGAAATGGATCACCTAATATATTTTATAAAAATATCAAAAATTATGATTCACATTATAAATAAAAAAGGCATAATATGATAATATTCACAACCCTAACATATGCAATAAGATCAACGCCAGTGAAAAATGACCTTGAAAATCAGTTTATAAACTGGGACGTGAGTGGTGAAGTGGTAAGATGCTCGTCTACCATGAGGTTAACAGGCTCAATGCCATGGAAGTACATAGATGATATAAGTTCTTTCCCTACCAAATCTCAATTCCCCCCCCCCCCTGTCCAAGCGAGGATAGAAGTATAACATGACTTTCTCTAGAGAGATTTCCGATCCAACTGGATCAGTAGTAAATTGCTATATAGCGATACGACCAGAGTAGGTTTATGGTAAAATATAATAACTCTCCTAAACATCATAAGCAGTTTATGAGTTGCCGACATCTGAGAAAAGGTACTGAATCAGCACATTTGTAGAAAATAAAGTGTTTGATCACTGTTTTCAAACAATATTTTGGCTCAAAATATAAAAATAAAATGTTTTATAAAAAATGCTGATAAAATATAATGATGCTTAAAAAATAAATGCAACAGGGCTTTCAACATTATAACTTTTTCTGAAGTGCTAAGAGATGGCTCCCAAAAGATATCTTTCTGATGTTCTTAAAAAGCTGAGAATGGGACAGGGAGGATTTGATTCCTTGGTTGGGAGATGGGGTAGAAGTGTCTACCATCTTCTAATGCTTATAGAGAATGATCCAAGAGATGAGGATCGCTTCTCAACGACCATTCCATAGATTCTAGTTTAAAGGGAACCCCTGGACAATATTTGAGAATTATGCTAGATACCATGTGACATGGAGGAAAATATTTTCCCTTTCATCTGACTAGACAGGTAAAATTCTCAAGAATAATCTTTTGGAGAATATTCTCCTGTTATTTATGATATAGTTACATATAATATCCTTGAGAATATTCTCTGGAATAACTACTTTCATAAATTACTGGGGAATATTCTCATAGAAAATAATTATTATTCTGAAGTTGTTAATAATAGTAATTCCAGAGAATATTTTTCAGTTACCGAAAAATCTTTCCAGAGAGTATTATCAAGAATATATGTAATAACATGTATTTTAATAAATAATCTCGAAAAATAACTTGAGAATAATTATTATTTTCGATAAGAATATGTATATTCTCTAGTATTATATAATAACAGTTCTTATAATAACTGTCCCTATCAAGAAGATAGGAATATCAAAGTTTAAAAGCAAGAAAATTAAACCAACAGGGCTACACTACAGCGAGTGATACATGCATTGAAGAAAACAAAAGTTCTATACTGTAGAATGAAAGTGATTGTATAAGAATAGCTTCCTTTATCAATCAACTTTGGTCTAATTTCTTTTGTTGTGAACTTATTTCCAAACATTTATCCAGTTTTAAAATAATTTTTTAAGGTTTTAATCTAAAGGTTTCTAAAATCTTCATACCCAAACTTCTAAAACCTCTCATCATGATCCGAGAATATTCTCAAACTAAAAGTTGCCATTAGGGGTAATTATGCCAAAAATTGTTTTGTTGTAAATGTTTCAGGCAATGGAAACTGGTCTATATTTCACAATATAAACAAAGTTAGTAAAACAAATTTAAATTATTTAAAAGAAAAATGAATATTCTCTAATTTTTACATCCAGGAGAATGGTCTCATTCTCCATAGATATTCTCACATCTGACCAATCAAATCACCAGTATGCATTTAATATATATTTTTTCTTTTTGGTGGTGCTGGCATCACTCTCATTGTTTTTATTATTTGTCATACTGTTCTTGAATGGGTTATTAGAGGTTTGTGTGCATAATGAGAAGGGGTTTTTATTTTTCTGTAAATTTGGTAATTAAATAGGCCTACACAAATTTCATTATTTGTAATGATATTTCATCATGATTATTCAGCAAAGTTATGTACACATAGTATGATTCCTGTAAAAGTGCTGAACAATTGGAATTACACATTGTACAAAATTAAGAGAATTAGCACGTGACAAATATCTGAAAAACTAGTGCAGATTTTAATGAAATTTGGTATGAATACACAGTTATAACAGAGAAAGATATGTACCATACAAAGGTCATAGTATGTATGCATGATTGTCCGTAAAGCTCATTGCAGGAATGTCTAAAATCCACGTTGCGAGATCAAACCGAAAATGAGTATAATATGGGGTATGGTCAGCACCTCCTAGATCGGCCTCTGCACTGTTTGCCATAAACGTCATTCAGAGTACCTAGCAAGTTTGCCACATTTTGAAGCACAGAATCCTATTTAGTTTCTTTTTATTTTGGCGTGGAATCTTCCTGGTTGGCTCACAAATACCGCTAAGTGAGAGCCCAATCATTTCTTTTCCTCATAACGATGATACTGGCATGAGCAGGGAATTTTTTTCCCTGAATATTCTGAGAAAAATGGACTACTTACTGACGTCACAAGCAGAGTGCGGAGGCCTTCTATCTATAGGAGGTGTTGGTATGGTCCCCTCTCACAGTCAGACAGGTTGCACAGCATGACGGTATACTGGACACAATGCAGTTGAGGAGACCCTGTGGCAATCAGTCCCACTCCTGCAGCAACGCAGTTTTCAGTTCCGGGATGGTTCTCAGAGGGGGATGGCAAGATGCAATTGCTCTCCCAAGAGCGTCCCAGACATGTTCCATAGGGTTTAGGTCAGGAGATCTGGCTGGGCAATCAATATGCAGAATATCCTCACTTTCCAGATAATCGTTGACCAGGTGAGCCTGATGGTGACGAGTGTTGTCGTCTATGAACAGGAATTGAGGGCCAACTGCACCCCTGAAAAGTCAAACATAGGGCTCTAAGATCTCTATATACCTCCTAGCAGTCAGGACCCTCTGCCAAACACACGGAGGGGTGTGCAGCCGTCCAACATGATGCTTGCCCAGACCATGACACATTTACCACCATAGTGGTCCATTTCCCTGATGTGGGAGGGATGGTATCGGGTACCAGGCTCTCTCCAGATGAGTGTACGTCAAGAACCAGTGTCTAGGCTGAACCTCGACTAATCTGTGAAGAGCACGGTGCTCCACTGAAGTCTGGTCCAAAGCTGATATTGTCTGCACCATGCTAAACGCTCTCTCTTGTGTGCTGCAGTTAGCGGGATGCAAACAGTGGGACTTCTGACATAAAGCCCTCTCTCATGAAGCCTTTGAGCAACAGTAAACTGTGAAATTTGAGTTCCAGTGGCAGCATGCAGCTCACGTGAGAGCTCTGATGCTGTAGCAGTCCTGTGGTGCTGCGCTGAAAATGCCAAATAACGATCCTCATTGGTTGTCATGGTTCTTTGACAACCTTGTCCAGATCTTCTCGATATGGATCCAGTGGCCTGAAAATGTTTCCACAAATTGCAGATGACACTGGCCATAACATCAAGCTCTGTAGCCCCCTGCACATGTGATTGCCCTGCCTCTAATCTACCAACGATTATCCATCTCATTCTGTCATTCATACGTTTGTGGCTACTCATTTTATCTGATAGCTTATAAAATTTACCAAATTCTTGCAAGAAACACAGCGAATATCACAGAGGAGTACGGGCACACGAATCATGGAAAACATCTTGTGCCCTTATCATCCTCTCGGTGGTCACAGCTCCATGCACGTTTACGCTTACGTATTAGACACTGGATATTTGCATACTTCTTCAGTGACATTATTAGTATCTTTGGCTCAGTACTTTTTGTGAAAACAGACACAATGTGCAAATTCTCTTAATTTTGCACACGAGTGTATGTTTGCTTCCTGTAACATTATCAGGTTTAGTTCTAAATTAATTACATAAGAGATTATTTTTCCTTTAAGCCCAGGGATATTTGGATAGTGAAAACCACTCGAGGTATCCACTGGCATTCTGGCTCAGGCCAGTCAAGTTTGTCAAGTCCGGCAGTTGGAGGGTGGGGTCTTCCCACTGACGGGAGAGAATGGGGTCAGATCAGGCTGTCGACATCACATCTAAATTATTTCACATATACCCAATAGTAAAATATTAACAATCATGGGGAAATATCAGCCTTTGTCTCAACACATATTTTGTTCATTTTTATTATAAGAATTGTTAAATTACATTATCGTACCCACATGTTTTTTGGGTGGTTGGCCGAGATCCTCCACCCAGGGTTCATACAATTGTTAGTCATTTTCGCGATGCAATAGTCTTTTTGTCATTCTAAAATTATTTTTTTAAAAGGTTTGTACCAAGAAATTATGTAAATCCTGAAAATTAAGTCATTATTTTCATGATTAAGACTGAGGGGTTCACACAGGACAATTGGTCCAAAAATATCTTCTCTGATCAGCTGTATAAATACCTCGTCCGGTTAAATTCATTTAGATTAGTAGCTGTTACTTATCCTCAGTCACAGGCTGATAGTTCTTTTAATTTAATATGTAACCTCAGTTGACTAATTATTTATTTTGTTTCTGGATGGTCTGAAAAAAATGTTAAGTTGTATCACAACTAAAATGCTCTTATTTTTTTAGACAGTTTAGGAGTTCGGTCCTACTGAAATTAAATCGGAAGTATACTCCTATAAAGATAACAAATGGGCTGTTCCTGTGGATCTATAATTAAACTTCTTACTTTGGAGTCCTGTGTGTGTGTTGTGAAAACCTCAGCCAGCGGTGGAAAAACTTAATGCATTAGTCTATGGTGGTTCATCTCCTGGATTGAAACGCTTGATTTCATTGACTAGTGCGGAATTGGGACACCTGATTCCAAAGGTCAAGAAATATTTTGAGGATTGCTGATGATATCGTCTGGGATATAATGTCCGTTGAGAATCGTGATATTTGGTGAGATCTGAATTTTTTGTTTCATTATGATGTCTCTTCAGGATTAACTGTCTATAGTTAACAGAGAACTTTAATTCTTAGAATTGACTTCACTTTGACTTCCCACCTCCATCCTCCCGCCGATGCTAATACAAATTTGAATATTTTTCTCAATTATTCACTCATAAATTTAGTAGGAAATATGATTTTTCGGGAAGTGCTTGCGCTCAAGTGCCGCGGCCAAAATATGAGTGAAATATTTCCATAGTTATATTCACCACACTATTTTTTTTAAATTGATGTCTGAGCATTGGTTCTTATAATTATGAAATTTTTGCAAATTTTGAAGATGTGGAGCATTCTTTAATAAAATAAACCAAGCCAATTGCGAGTTTCTGCTCGATACTCTCTGCTATATCAAACGCCCCACTATGTGTGCTACATTCCTTGCTTGTGGCTTTATTCTCATCTCGCTTCCCTTCCTTTTCAGTTGTTGCTTTGCTCGCTGCCCCACTATGTTCTTAGAATAAAGGCCCATTTACATGCAGTAAGTGATTAAGTTGGTAACTAAATTTTAAGTTACCGATTGTTCAGAAAAGTGTCCACACGATAAGTGATAAGTGGATGCTCATTGGATAATTTTTACGGAGGTGAGCGCAGTTGGCGCATGCGCGCTACATTTGACTTGAATCAACGGAGGGAGAGAGATGCAACCCGCGGGAGAATAATAGTAATGTTTTTTATATATCTGGCATTCAAAGAGATGTTTTTTTTTTCAAAGCTCATAGCTCCAGCAACAATGAATGAAGATGATCCGGTAGAACTAACGAATACTGTGATCAGAGCCACATTATGGTTTTTTTTTTAAGAATACATTTATTCACTTTCACTTGTACAAGAGGGGAAAAAAAGAATATACAACATATCATAGACAGACGTAAATATTGATATGATATTTTAATTTAAGTTCTAGAGGAGATAAATTAAGTAAGCTGGAAAGATTATGGGAGAAGATTCTTGGCGTTTACAGAAATATTCTCCCCCCCACCCTGGTCAAGTTTTTAATTTTTTAATAGATAATAAATCTTCCACACCAACACCCGATATATTTTTGAATCTTCAATTTTTTTTTTTCAACTCCTGGCAGCACGTCAACCGAATATTCCACAGTTTCTACTATTTCCAACATCGATTAATTTTTAGCTTGTTTAAGGTAGTTTTCATTTCTATAGCTCAACAACCTTCCATGGCGAAGATATTCTTCAACAAACTTTAAGGTTATGTTCTCTGGCTACTTCACCATCCTGTATTTCCGTGGAATTCTAGCGAAATGGTAGGAGAAGATGGAGCATAAACAGGTTCACGCTTGAGATCAAAATAAACCCCTCAGTGGCAGGTCAGCCCACTGGCGCATGCGCATAGGTCTACTTAACCACTAAATCACTTGTGCACTTGCCACTTACCAACTAAAGATATGTAAACGGCCCTTATCGTCTGCATACATTGTAACGTACTTGGGAACTTAGAATTTAGTTACCAACTTAATCACTTACCGTGTGTAAACGGGCCTTTAGTCACATGCTAAAAAGTAAATTCTGTGACTTCCCCTTCTGACAAAATTAATTTTGCTGAATTGTTTCCTTTTAGCAAAAGACAGAAAATTCCCTTACTATTAATTAATTTGCAATTTCATTAATTTATGAAGCACCACTATCATTTCATGTTCTTGAAGGCCAGCTAAAATAGGACTTACAGTTTATAACTTATTCTGAGCAGATTTTCTTCTATGAAAAGTTGGATATATCTTCATGAATGCACATCTCTGTTTGTATTGTTTAACATATTCAGCAAAAAATAAGACATTTTCGGGTATTAAAGCTTCCAAGACTGACAAAATAAAAAGACTGGAATAAGGGGGAAAAGGAACCACCTTTTTTTGTCCCCAGACCAAAAAAGTAATAATTCATTAGATGGATGAGAATCTACAGGATTGAGAATCTACTGATATTCACAGCTCAAACTGATATTCTGGTATCTAGTGCAATATTTTCAGACAAAAATTTAATAAAATAACAATAAAAAGTAATTTTGTGATTCAAACATGAAAAATTTAAATCACACAAACAGTAGTGTACAAAGGAGGATCTTCACTCCTCAACCTGTTGCATATGCAGGTGCACACAAATATCAGAAAATGATGAGTTTATTATAGAAAGACTATCTGAAATTTGTGAAATGAGAATTCCATTTTTGGAAGAAGATCTATTTTAAAAATTCAGCCAGAATTTAAAAATAAAAAGTTACTTGATTTATGAGACCATAAAAGATTAAGATGGATAAATATTTTCCCGGCATTTGTATGCCATTGAATGGATGCTAAAGGATTGAGGCACAACAGCCACCATTTAGTACACATACTGTATATAATGCAGCATATCAAAATCTTATTTCTCTCATAAAGTTTTGAATTCCGGCAGATTGCTCTAAATATTTTTTACAGCAATGAACATCATTCAAAATTTGAGTCAACATAAAATGACAAAGGATAGGTGATTTTTCCAAGATCATTGTATATATTACTGCAAGGGAAAAATGTTTTCCACTACTTATCCTGCGGACCACCACAATTTTTTTTCCTCAGTGGTCTCAAATCAGCGGACCACCAATGATTTCGAACACTGGCTCTAACTGTTCAGTGTGGGAACATTTTGTGGTAGTCATGTCACTATCCCTCTTTTTCAAATGGAACAGACTTCCAATCAGCCCAGTTATTTAATGCAATGGATAATTGACAGGAACAGATTGCTAGCATTTGCACTGTGTTGAGAATTTTCAAACCAGAAAGTGGCTCGTATTTCTCTCCAAAAATTAGGAAAACACAGAAAACCAACTGACCAACTACCTCTATGCAATCATGAGATCCAATTTGGGCATTTGTAATATGAAGCAATAACGATCAGGGCCATAACCCGAAACAAAAATATACCATGTTGCCCAGAAAAAGCATTCATACTTTAGCAGCCTCTCCAGAATTCTGAACAAAGACTTTATTTAGTGTCCTCAGGTAAGGTATCCAAGGCAACAGATCCACCTGCCCTTCCTGTAGTTGCAGCCTTGATTACAATAGGCATATGACTGCACAGAGGCCTCTCTAAGATCATGCAGAGATAGAGAGAAATGTTTGAACTTTTCATATAGCATGCAATAGTGGTGCACTACAGACCTTCTCTCTTATTTTGCGATTTTTTCCCCTTGACTTCTGTGACTTTTCCCCATTTCCTGACTTTTCCATGTAGGTTGGAGCATCCTGATTATCAATCCCATTCCCTTCATGTAAAACATAGAAGTAGGATTGCTTTTTGGATGTGTAAGTTTGGTAAAAATAAATCAATTGTTTTTTGAAGCTTTTTCTTAGAACACATGGTTTTGTATTCATAAAGGATTTCAAAAATTCACAAGATATATTTAAGAAAAAAAAAATTCTGATAAACATCTAAAAACTTATTGTAAGCCCTACAGCGAACTTTTTGACTAGTCAAGCTGACTTAAAAAAAAAAAAAAAGAAAAGAAAAAAAGGAATCTCTTATTCAACTTGTATAAATTTATATTGTTAATTTAATTCAAAAGTAGGATCCTATAAACAGTAGCTAACCATTCCAATAGATATGTAATATTATTACATACATATGGAGGGTTGAGAATCAAAGTGGTCTAGTCTAAGTCACGAAAAGTGCACTTTTTCATAACAAAACATTCTTTCCTGAAAGCTACCAAAACATTGTTTCCTTGAAATGATTTTTTTGCTTGTAAGACACTTTAGATCAGAGCTCTTCAACCCTTTTTTTCCCCTGTCATGAGCACTGCCTGTACCCATCATCACAAGAAGAGCATTCTTATGGAAAGTTTAACATAACATGCATGAAATAAGTATGATTTTAATCCTTGAATACAATTTGTACAAGGTGTTTAATTGGAACGTTGATAAAGTGCTCAAGAGCACAAGTATCGAGAACGATGGGTATTTCAGAGAACACTATGGTGCTCATGAGCAACAGGTTCAAGATTCTGAAATTTCTCATAAGCAAAAATATTCAAGAAAAATTGATTTTTTGAGAGCTTTCGGGAAATAGCACTTTATTATGAAAAACTGCACTCCAGTGACTTAGACCACTTTGACTCTCAACCGCTCTAATATAATTATAAACTTCCTGATTTTGGCAAAGAACTCAAATTTATCCAGGCAAAAACTATATAGAGGTAAATCACACAGAATAAGTATGAAAAGTTCAATAGCATTTTCTAGATGAATCTGGATACTTCTCTTTAAGCTCAGTTTTAAACTGTCTAAAAAGGACACGGTTTCGTTCTTGATCGAGTTCTTTATCTTTATGAAAAGAGTTTGCTGTTTTCATCCCTCTATGAATCACAAATGCATCATTCAAGACTGAAAATTTGAATCCAGCTACATGTAATTCACAGACCTATACAAAAATTAACATATGTTATTTATATATACGTATAACACACAATTACAATACAATATAAAATGTATGCTGCAATAGACATATTTTCTCCCCACACTTTTGCCAAAAGACTACACTCTACTCAGAAATGTTGCTTTCTAATAAAGCACATTAATTCCCTCAGCTGGTTTTTCCTTCCTACATTTATTGTAATGTATTAGGTGTTTTAATAAAATAATAGTTTGTAAAAAAAATTTAGCCTGATTTAGTCTTGGGAAGAATATTGCTTTGTGTCATTTTAATGTCAAACATTTCAATTCAGGAAAAAAAAATTGTTTCATGTTTAACAATTGAAAAATATTTCTATGAATATCTTTGGCAAAAGTCAGTGATTGTGAAATGAAAGTCTTTTATTAAGTGTGGACGAATGCTATTTTGAAGAAAAATGGTTGTCCTTTTCTTGTCAACATAAAGGCCTGTTTCTCCCAGCTCAATACCGTGTACCAGAGTTGCTTTTCTTAATATTCAGCAACAACAGTCTCTCTTGGCTGAAGCAACACATGGCGCAACCAGTATGTTGGGAAAGAGGATCCAATCAACAACAAACATATCTTTCCAAATATTCATTTCGGCATAACATCCAGAAAATTCAATTTCTCAGTATATTACTAAATCAGTTTGTGCCCATTTCAATAGTTTTGACCACTTTTGGCCGGTGGCCTGATCGAAACCAATTTTGACCGGCTAAAATTACAACCCTGATACCATGACTTGTTGATTCCACCTAAAACTTTTAAAACATATATATTCGCAAAGTTAGGTCACGCACGGTAACAGCACCATAACCAACTTACAAATCTAATCAACAACTAGCTAATGTTTCTGTGGCAGATTGTAAGGAGAAAACTCTCATTTCTTTGGTGCAAGGTTCCCTGCTACAAAATCAGGCTTTAAAAAAACATGAAGCAAAAAGGATTCTACAATAAGTCAAAAATGCCCAAAAGACTTCAGTCAATTTTTGCAATGTCAAAACTAGTTATGCCTTCCAGGGAGAAAAGAAAAGTGGGTATCATCAATTGTAGAAAAATATTTGTATATAAAATTAGAAATGAGTTGATACCAAAATAAGTATGATTTTGATTGGAAACACTCAAAAATTTTATAATACATGAACTTTCCAAAATTGGCTATTCATTATAAATGATCAAAATACACTCATGTCCATAAATTAAGGATAATTCAGAATCACGCGGAAATCGAAATCTAAAGTAGAAATTTCACCTGTACAATTATCACACACATCTGCAAGAATGATATGCAAATTTCAGGAAGCCACCAGATGATGCCGATAGTACGTCACAATGACGAGAGTGTAGGGGGGGGGGAATATAAGGAATGGTGGCAAAGAAGTGAAATTGTTCACAAGAGTTCTGTAAGGCGCTCAGTGCCATAACCGAATAGTAATGACACAGAGGACGCATGTGGATGATTTTTTACGTGGTAGAATTATCGGCCGCCTGGAATGTGGGAGTACTCAGATGGAAGTATCCGATGTATTGCCCAAAGTGTCATCTCTAGGCTTTGGCAACGATTCCAAGATAACGGAAATGTCAGTAGACGTTACAGTACAGGTCGCCCCCGAGTTACAACCGAAATGAAGACCGGTATTTGGCAGTAACTGCCAAAAGAAGCAGACGGAGCACAGAATCCGACCTGTCTCGTCAGCTATCTGCAGCCACGGGTACCACAGTTTCAACATCGTCACAGTGGGCTTATGTTTTCCGACGAGTCCAGGTTTAGCTTGCAGTCTGATTCACGTCAGACTTTCGTATGGAGAACGCCAGGTACCCCTTACCACCAAGACAACATCATTGAACGACACCATTACGGTGGTGCAGCATTGCTCGTTTGGGGTGGAATTATACTGGGTTCCAAAACAGATCTGCATGTTCAAACCGGAACGATGAAAGCCCAAATTTATCGGGACATCATTCTGAAACAACATGTACGTTTGTTTAGGGGTGCCATGGGCGCAGAATTTGTGTTTATGGATGACAACGCCCATCCTCACCGAGTAAACATCATAAACGAATGCCTTGAATCTGAGGATATAACCCGTATGGAATGGCCAGCATTCTCACCTGACTTGAATCCGATAGAGCATGTGTGGGACATGCTTGGCTGACGAGTTGCAGCCTGTCAACCACCACCTACATTTGTACTGGAACTTCGGAGAGCATTGCTTGCTGAGTGGAGTGATCTTCCCCAAGATCAGACCGATAATTTGATACTCAGCATGCCTAGGCATTGTACGGACTGTATTTCATCGCATGGGAGACATACAATGTATTAACCATCATACCAACCATGTAATAGTAAGTTTTTGTAAAGGAGATATTTTTTACAATTGCTCCAGGGAGCAAAAATCATAGTTTTTATGAATGCTATCATACATACACCATCGTTTTTGTTCTTTATCTTTTGTTTAATAAATGGGCTTTATGAATAAGTAACGTTTGTTTTGTTTCTGAACCTTTATTTGCCGGAGCTGGCATTATCCTTAATTTATGGACATGAGTGTAAAAGGAGTATACAATTCAAAATTCAAGAAGAATGGGAAGAAAAACTTTGTTACACGTGAAATTTATTAAACTGTGTTCATTAAAAGCATGCATTTCTGGCTGTATTGTATTAAAGACAAATTTTCAGAAAAACATTATTACCTGACTGATACGATTAAATCCATATTGTCGAAATCTTTCATCATATAATGGCACATTGTTGCGACCTATGTAAAATGGTTCCCATGGATCTCTCCATAGAACTTCAAATAGTACATCTAGCTTTTTGGCAGGAGGCTCCCGTTGCCAAGCTTCATAATCAGTGTGCTTTTGGCATTTCCAGCATAATTCAAAATAAAATGGTCTAATTTCCATTGCTTCTATCATTTGCAAAAGTGCACCTTTATTTTTTGGTATGTTTCCATCATCTTTAGCTTCAAAAGCTGGTACAACATAAACAGTTTTTTCATCTTTATTTGAATCACCAAACATTCTTTTCTCTTTGGCAAAACTGATGAAACTTTGGTGTAAATGCTCACTGGGTACCATATCTATGTCTATGGTAAATACAAATTCTGTAACTGCACTTCTGCGAGCAACATTCCGTAAAAGGTTATTAGGATACGCCACACCCAGAGCATAATTTTTTCCCAAGTTCATTTTTTGGAGATTGCTGACTAGAAAGTCACAGGAATTAAGCATTGGGTTGCCTGATGATTGGGCATTATTGGAAGGTCCATTCAGTGGATAAACAAGATGGAAACTAGAATTATAACGGATGGCTGGGAAGCATCTTCTTAACTGCAAAATTGTTTCTACTGTAATAGGGATATCTTCAGACAAGCTGAACACTGCCACTGATATGGGTCCATGCCACCATGATGAAAGCATTTCCAGGTTATGAAGACCATTTACAGTTGTTTGAGTAGCAATACTGAGGTCATGTTTAACTCGACTGTGCTGCTGCATTGTGTCACTATTCAGCAGAAAATTGATGATATGGAACTCACCACTTGAATCTAGCACACTACTCTGATGAATGGCTTCGAGCATTCGAGCTCTGTCTTCTTTAATTTCTGTTTCTCTGTAATCGTGAACTCCAGAATCCCAAGCTCGATTCAGTGCTTCTCTACGCCTGTGGTTCTTGCGAGCCTCCAGTCGACTCAAAAGTGTCATGTGTATTACCTGCAAGATAATTAATTGAATTAAAATTGCTTTATGATGCAAGAACAGACAAAATATAACTAAATCTTTACAAAGATATTTTTTAGGGTAACAAAGTGAATATAAAATATTGATTACTAGAACATAGCATATTTTAAAAAACATAATGCAGTGAAACCTCAATATAAAGATACTCTGCGCACCAAGAGAAAATATTGTTGTAGAAGGGTTATTAGTATATCGAGAGGTAACAGTCATCATGTGCCAACAAATTTATGCATTTGTTGACATTTTTTCTAGATCTGCACTGTTAGTACCATCAGGAAATGTGCTTTGAAGTATTTATTCGCTGCAAAAAATAGTAACTGATTAGTTGACTAATAAAATTCATTTAGATACATTACCTCTTGTAACGTATCCATGGGCCCCGGCATAAAAGTCTGAAGTCCTCATCATTTAAAAACATAAATGTTTCCCTTTTCTTGTTTTTCATCAGTAGCTGTAGTTGTGTAACAATGATCAAGGCTGATCATAATGTTGCAGGTTTGTGATCACAATATATAAATGAAATGACCTTGAAGCCGACTGGCTTGTCTAGACACATGTGTGCAGTTGGGAATTTCCTGATAAACACCTGTCATATGCTGTTACGATATCTTTTTCTCGACAACTACTCATACTACTACAACTCACACCACTACTTAGGTAGCTTAACCTATTATTCCTGACTTAGGATGTTTAATTAAAGTTTATGTTGTAAGATAATTAGCTCTCTTATTCCCAGTAGGTCCAGTTGAATTGATTATAAATGAAAGTCTAATAATCTTGTATCAAGTCTTACAGTTCCGGATTGCTTGTGGCTTCTATCTCTGAGTGAACTTTTTGATGATGAAATCAGAGAGGTTTCCTGATAAAGCTACCGACATGTTGCTGACCAAGCTGATGTTGATCTAAGCTAATGAGTGCCTTTTATCGATGATTGCAGGGAATAAATGATGCAATAAATCCACACCATATCGTCACTTTTGGTGAATACAACCGAGCCTCTAAGATAGCGTGCAGATTTTTTGGTTCCCAAGTTGTGAGTATTGACTGCACCATCAAAGTGAAAATGTGTATCGACTGTTTAGAGGATATTCCAAAGCCATTCTGAATGGACCTCAACGGGAGCGAGAAACGGAGTCGAGCATCATAATCATGTGGAAACTACAGCTGCACAAGTGAAAGTTTGTGCGGATAATATCAGAGGATATGCCGCATGATCTTATGGAAAGTTGAACGGGGCCTATCCAACGCCTGTGTTACATACCTGTCACATACGTGCTACCAGAAGAATTTGAAGCTCTGTCCTCTTTCACCTGAAGCGCGAAACCTCCTGTACTGCATTTTTAAAAACGAGTTTTCTTCCTCTTTCAGGATGAACAGCCAACAATCCTGTGGTTTCAAATTTTGTTATCATACTCCAAAGGTTTTAACATTAATTGGACCTTTACGAATCCTCTGTCAAGTCTGATATTTCCGTAGAGCAGTTACTGTAGAATTGCTGTTTTGGTAAAATAATTTGACCAAGAAAACAGCATCTCATAAACTCATCGTCAATGTGAGCAGCAAATACATTGAGAAACAAGATCTCCACGAATGTTTCTAACAGCTGTTGTGTGACATCACATAAATTTACATGTTTACTACAGGTATTCAAAGTGAAACGTCCTCTAGTGGCAACATGTGCAACTAATTTTTTTCCCCCAAAAACAATTTTCCATCACTTCATGAAGTCCTCCACAAAATTTCACTTTTCTGATGACTGGTTTCGCCAGTTGGCTACTAGGGTCTTTTAATTATGGATGCCCTGTATATCTGACAACTTGGAATTTTCCTTCGGTTCCGTAATCTTTTAGCAGGAGGGAGGGGGATGCCTGTCAGAATTAATGTATATTATGTGCATTATGTGGTTAGTGTAATTTTTTCATGTATTTTGGGGGAAAGATTGTATTTCATGTATTTTGGAGGGAATAGTATATTTAATGTATTTTGGGATATTATTTTTGGGATTCACTGTTTTTCGCTGCAATGTTTTGCCGAGGGTTTGAGGAAATTTTTTGAGGTTTTCGGATAGTGGTAGGGCAGGGTCCTAGCATGGCCTCCACAAGGGGGGGGGGCTGACAGGGCTCCAGCCCTGGAGTCTGGGAGTTTTAACAATAGTTGGGAACCCTTGGGGAATTTGCCAAACCTGCCTCTATCTCTTATTTTGAAACATGTTTATATAATTGTAATTGTATAATTTTATAATAGAATTTACGTTATCTTACCTTTTTATAACCGTGCTCGGTTGATTAAATTAGTCTGTGATATTTTCATTGTTTATAGTCTGAAAAAATATGCAATCCTGATCACGTCCCCATTTTGAATTATTATTGTTGCCAATTTTGTTTTATGAAAGTTCCTATAAAAATCTGTTATAGTTTCATTATTCAAATTGGATATTATATTTTTCTATTGGTCGTGCTCTGATGTATATTTTTTGAGATGGTCGGTCCCAGGAGTTGGATCGTGCCATACTTTCTTTTAGGTATAAATACCCAGAGTCACGAGCATTCACTCTTGCTTTCGATTCCATATTCATTACCACTTCACTTGAGGTGAAGGTGATTGCCTCTTGGTGAATCAGTTATTTGTTCCGCTTGCAGTATGTTATAATCATTTCGCTGGTGCTTGGCACGTCACCGGCTGGTTTCGGATTTCACACACACACACATCATGCCTCCTCTCAAGTCATCCGTCATCACTACTGTCGTCCTGGTTCCTGTCATCTGTCATATGGCTTGGCGTCGATCGTTGCTTCCGATCCCGGCCGTCTGATCATCACCTCGGCTCTAGCTATTGGGTCTACAGCTCACACTGCCACTTCTTGCCACATGGAGCCTCGTCTCGGGTCGTGACTTTCGCTCGCTCCCGTCAAGGTTAATGATGTCACGACTCATGTAATTCAAGAAAGGTCGTCAAACTTCAGTTGCCGGACTATACTGTGATATGGCAACAGACTTGCATGGGGATTGGTATGAATTTGAGAAGTATTTTTGATAATTTTGTTAATTGTAACCCACGTAATTGTTAAAAATGTTAATAAATTTACTTTGTTAAAATCTAAAAACTGTCTCTCTCTTATTGTGTATTAAATGTGCCAATTTCTCCAGATCAGAATCCTGCGTCGTTATACAGGGACGTCGCAGACTGAAGGGGGCCCATGGGGGTGACCTTTTCGGTTTTGTTTCCTTTCAGATATGTCCCATAAGAGGAAACAGGACATTTTAACATCAGTCGTATCAATTTGTATGCGTATCATCACATATCTGGAATAAGTATTTCCATTTTTTTTATTGCATTTTATTTAAATAATGCACATGTACAAGTAATCAGAAAAAAACTGAAACGAAGAAAATAACAATATACAACGTGCCGCTCTTGGCCGGGAGGCAGTCCTTTTCCGACGAGGGAAGAAAAGCCATTGTGATGATCGTTCAATGAAGGCAACTGGCAACCACAATATTTCCCTACACCAGCAAGGACACTGGCGTTGGGTGTGTGACCTCAGGGCTATTGTGTGACCCATGCTGTTTCAGTACGCAGATGGCCATATGTCTAGATGAAATTAAAATTTGGGAGGAGGCATGAACAGATGTTGCATTCCACAGTGAAATGTCTGTAGGTGCTGATAAAGTGCCACATCTTGGAACGGGCCCCTAGGTTGTGATCTCCAGCAGACCCCTCTATAGTGAATTCATAGTGAGAACATAGAAAAATGATGTGAATTGTCCAGGCCCCAGGGCTGGAGCTTTGCCATGATAAAGCCATAGCTTTGTAGCAAGCTTTTGTATACAATACAGTGGATCCTGCTATAACGTTTTTCAGCTTAGTGCGACTTGTGCAGTTTTTCCTGGTGCCAACTCTTATTACTAATACTTATTGAGATTGTTCATTTAAAACATTTTCCTGCAAAAAGTTGGGTACAAAATAATTTTTGAATGCCGTGTGTGCTGAATCACATGATTTCGCTCACGGCTCTCTAATAATCTACTGTTCCCCCAGTCTGAAAAAATCAAGAGATATCTTTTCCTTGCAAAAAAAAAAAAAAAAAGGCAGCATTTGGCATCAGTATTTTTCAAGGCGCTGTACTGTCTTGAGGACACATCTTCCCCCAAAACGTCTATTTATAGATGACATTGCTTTATTGGTTGAACAGAAAAATATTTATAGTTCAACTCTGAGAAAATACAGTTTAAATTGTTCTAAACCTTTTAGTAAGTTGGTTTAATGTGGAGTGCGTACATAAAGCATTAAATTCTTTCTACGCAGATTAATCCTCAAGATGGTTTCTTCTAGATCAAAAGGACGGTAAGAAAATTGGGGGGAGGAGCAGGTGGGCCTTGTGTCCTGGGTGGCAGACCAGAGGGGGCAGGAATTTGACACCTTAATATCTCCTTCAACATTACAAGGGGGCACCTAAATGCATGCTTGCCCCTGCTGACCAAGCATCTAGTTGCGGCCCTGTGTGTTTCATAAAGTGTAAAACATTTATTTTTAATAGGGCATATCTGCAAATGAACAGAATTGTCAAGCTAATGCTTAGTTGAATAGGTGGAGTGAACACATAAATATTTGAGTTATTTCAGTTCTGTTTTGCAGGCTGAGGCTTTGACCAAGGCCAATGAAAATAGCTATTCAGTATTATTACTTCCATTTACTCTTTAATTACATTTAGCATTAAATTTCAATAAATTTATTCTTATGGATGCCTATCATGAATTACCTTGCGTAAGGGAATCGCTTTGTTTTATCCAAAATTGTAGTAGAGAAAATTCATGCAAGATTAGTAATCTTTAGAGGTTCTACAGTAGTTTCATACAGTGTAGTATGAGTTAGGGTTTCTTCTTCCGGGATACCGCACCTAAAATGCAACCAGGAATCTGAACTCATTTCCCGGGATCCCGGCAAAAGAAAACGATTGAACCAGATCAGATTTCTGTACTGAACTAGTAGCTAGCATTTTAGAAGCTGCAATCATTAAATTTAGAATAAAAAATAAATCACATTAATAGATAAATTAATAAATTGCTCACAGTGTATTTAACCCTTTTTTTTGGCATTGACGAGATATCTAGTCAATCTCTTGCCCCTTATATTAGCATTGACAAGCCCAGACATTTTGTAATTTTGAAAGAACTTCCAGTAATTTGACGGACAGTAGGAATGTGGAATAAATAAGTACCTTGGACTGTGTCTTTATTTTCTAGTCATTTGAATTCATTTATTAACAAGTAGTTCACCACCGATAGGTTGCTGTCAGTTCAGGATGTGAAACCTTTTTGCAACAGCAAATCTCTATTTCAAAACTAAGTCAATGAATTTATTTTTTAAATATAAAATGTACAGTAATCTCTCACTTAAGCATCAGTGAAAAAGAAAAAATAAGACACATAAATGAGAGAAGTGTATAAGTGAATAGCATTATATTATATCTTTGACTGGGTGTGTGCAGAAAATCCTCTTATAATCGAGATCACTGTACCTAGCTGAAATTGTTTGAAGGATTGCTCTATAAATATTGAAATTACTCCGAAAGGAAAAAAAAAGTTTATTTGTCTGTAATTAAAAAAAATGTTTCTAAAAAGAAACGTCTTATAAAATTACATTTCCAACAATATTGTAGAATAGTTTATGCGGTGATAATAATTCTAATTAATAATATCATAGTGCAATAGTTTAATTAAAATAATTTATTGTGTGCCATCACTAAAAAAAAATAATTCATTACTAAATGTATTATTCAGCTAAAATTACACTATTGGCAATCCACGAGATACATTCATCCCCCTCCCAGACACATTGCCCTGTTTTGGAGTCGAACCTTTGGTGAGAAGAGAACAAATTATTTCTACTAATCAATGTATTAGTTATTTAATTTTTTAAATAACAAATTAAACACATAATTATTAATAATATCAGTTAATAAACTTGATATATTAATAACATTGTAATATTAATAATTTATCTGCTATTAAATACCTCTAAATTTACTTCAACAAAATCCTGAGATTTGAGTACTCTAATTCCTGCTGTCCCAGGATTGAGGGAAAACCCAAAAAACATTAATCCCTACCATAGGCACCAGAACCTAGGGGCCGAGACCATTTGAGAACACCAATAAATTTTGTAAGGAGGCTGATCCACTCCCCTCAAATAAGTTCTGAAAAAACAATGCAATACACCTTCCCTCTCCTCCGTACGTGCTTGAGTCCCGTATATACAGGACGACCTGCAACTTTAGCCCCCACCCCAATGTTTTATTCATGTCTGCGCCTTTGATCCCTAGTACGAGTATACTTACTCGATGAGCAGTGAAACTACAGAAATGCAGTGGATATCTGATCTGAGAGAAACTAAGGATAAATTTGACACACTGTATATTCATAATAAAAAACTACAGTGAAATCTCAATAAACGATATTCTGCGGAAGAAGAAAAATATCATAGTAGAGGTGTTATCATTAAATCAAGAGACTTTGAAATTGAATAACGACCATCAGCCGAGGCAAGCACATTTTGGCGTCCCCTTGTAACGTTGAACAAGAGATTAAATACAAATACAACGCCACAACAGGCAAATTGCCCAACGAGGTGGCTGACTTAAGAACATCATGGATCCCCGAGCCATTTTTTTCCCTACCTACTACACCACACATGCACCCCGCCCACAACCCCCCACGAATCGGTACATGCGGGAATGTGCGTGTACGTGTAGTGAAACCTGACGTGAAGTTTTTTTGTTTCTCTGTAATGCTTGTTATGTGTAGTGCTGCCATCTGCCACCAGTTTTTTAAACTATGAGTGAAGTGTTATGATTGAATGATTTTTCGTTGTAGGACTGTTGCTCTCTGTGGCGAGACTTTTTAACGGGGAGATCGGCTCGCATTTACGCCTTGAAGTTGGGAACCACAGAAAACCAACTTCAGCCGACCACCACTGTGGGGTTCGAACCCGGATCCTCGCATCGCGAGTCCGTCACTATAACCACTCGACCACCACAGCGGCAACGCTGCGTGGTCGAAATGCGTTATTTAAAAGGTGAAGTTTGCTCCCCCCCACTCACAGGCATAAAGTTATTGAAAATGTTGGGGGGCTCGTGTCGCATACAATGAAACCTCATTTATATGACGCGCCGTATAAACAAGGTTTTAATCACGCCACTGAAACAGCGGGTCAGGGCACCATACAAATAAAAAAAAGTTGTATAACTGAAACTTTTTATTTGAAAATGAAACCCCCCCCCCACTCTCCTCTTTCGTAATAATTTCCCTAGGGAAATCAAAATCAAAAACTTGTAATTTAAAATCATATTTCATAAAATTAAAATCAAGAAAAATTTAATACAAAAAAATTACTCAAAACACAGTGCTAAGATTGACATAACGTTACTGTTTCTTAAATCTCAAACACTCTTATGATGTTTTTGATCAGTTTTGAACATGTTTTTATAAAGATTTGGAATAAAAAAATGCGTTATTTTAAAGCTTAAACAAAAAAATTGTGTTTTGTTGTTCGGTTTCTATATCCAAGCAAAAAGCCAATAAAGCATTGAGCTCAGCTCTTCTGAAAAAAATCAGTTTTTCAAAAAGAATGTTAAATGGTTTATCCACATTTAACTCTGTTCTTTCCGAAGTTTCCTCCATTTTTTTTCCTCACGAATTTGAATATCTGTGAATATTGCGCTTAGAAAAAAATATATATAAAATTTTTTTTGGCATCAGGAGAGACAAGACAACTTTCTAATTGGAAGTTAGAAGACTGGTTCTTCTTGACCGTATAGAAATTTAGATTTTTTTATTTTGTGACACTGTACTTTAATTCAAAACTGGCACAAGGTAATTTTTGAACGCCTTTTGAGCATTTTTCGAACTAGAATTGTTCCGAAGGTTTTAACAACTGGCTGTTGCGAAGATATATTTCGGAAAGAGAGAAAATTCAACTGCCCCTGCGGGGAATCGAACCCACGTCCTTTCACTTTCCGGGTGAACGCCCTAGACCACTAGACTACAGAGACACATAATCTCTCAATATTTCCTTGGAGCTCGTGTACAATGAAAGGGACCGTACATGGACGGTCCATATTAGCTCCAAGGAAATATTGAGAGATTCTGTGCCTCTGTAGTCTAGTGGTCTAGGGCGTTCACCCGGAAAGTGAAAGGACGTGGGTTCGATTCCCTGCAGGGGCAGTTGAATTTTCTCTCTTTCCGAAATATATCTTCGCAACAGCCAGTTGTTAAAACCTTCGTATGGTAGCAGAGAGTGACGTCATCCTTGTATAGAATTGTTCCCTCTACAATGGATGGTTGATGAGATAAAGGCCGCATTAGCACTTACAGGACACCCTGTATAAAGATGATACTGAATTCTGATGTTACTTGCAATAATTATGAATTCTTTCGAAATACTGCAATAAATAGAAATGAAACACCTTTTGGGTGAGACAATATTCTAGAGGGAAACAACGTAACTATACCCAAAATGAGAAGCGAACAGCAGCTAGACGCGTTTCAGAACTGAAAGAGTTACTTCAGTAGCAAAGAAAAATTAAAAGATAAATACTCCTTATACCGGGAGTTACTCGCTGTTCAAGACAGTCAAAATGATGCTTATCCTAAATATTTATCTTTTAAGTTTTCTTTGCTACTCAAGAAGGAACTTTATACAGTTCCAAAACGTGTCTCGCTGTTGGTCCCTTCTCATTTTGGGTATAGTTAAATAATTTCCTTAGTATATTGCTACAATAAAATAAATTTTCAATGATTATTTACAATGATACTTAATTCTAATGTTTCTTACAATCCCCAAACAGAATATGCTGAAATCTCTAACGTACGTGCAGAACAATTAGCGTTTTTTTTTTTTTCAAACCGAGCACAACTCAGGTCTATTGCCAGAGGCAATTTACTACCTAGTGAGTTGTGCCAGAAGTGTAAGTGCGTGTACCTAACAGTCTGAGTGCGTATCTAGTGTTGTGTATGATTTTTCAGTGCTGCCATCTATATCTCAGAAGTAAAGTGAGTGATATGTAGTGACTGAATATTTGTACTGTTTGTAGGACTGTTGCTCTCTGTGGAGAGACTTTTTAACGGGGAGATCAGCTCGCATTTGCGCCTTGAAGTTGGGAACCACAGAAAATAAAGAACAATTAGCGCTACTGCAGAAAAACTGGAAGAGTTTTAAGAAAAATATAGAAAATTTTAGCAGGACCGCAACTAGTGGGGAGCAGTGGGTCTGGTGCTGCTGGACTATAGACTGAGCCAATTTCACCCTTTAACCTCTCCTTCAACATTACAAAGGGCGTCAAAATGCCTGCTTGCCCCGGCCGACGAAGCATCTAGTTGTGGCCCTGTATGCAACTGACATTCATAAATTTAACAGTTTGAAATAATTTCGTAGCAAAATCTTAAGTGCAGTGTTTTTCTGTCAGATTTTAGGTAACACCTTTCATAGTTGAGAAATACCTCAGGTATGTTTGATCATATATTGTTTTGAACATTGTCCTATTACTCAGTGGTTCTCAGCATTTTGTTACCAGCGGCCCAGTCTTGCCAATTCATGGTTCATCTGCAGCTCTCCAGAATAGTTTGGTAGATATTTTTACTTATAAAAGAACCACTCCAAAAAATAAATAAGCATACACAAATCAATATCTCCAGCTTGTCGCGATGCCCCTGGCCAGGGCCGGAACTAGAGGGGGCAGCGGGGCAACTACCCCAGGCAGCAAAATTTAAGGGGCGGCAAATTTCAGGTGGAAACAAAGAACACCATTATAACATCAAATTTTAAAATGGTGGAGGCGGCAAAAATCCTAGTTACGGTCTTGCCCCTGACAATAGCTAGGCCCCTAGGAGCCACAATGCACACTTTGAGAAACACTGCCGTAACTCATAGTTGTTGCTCCGCTCGTGTTCATCTCAGCAGAATGTAGTTTAGCTTGTGGGGGGGGGGGGGTAAGACAAAAATTGATGGAAGAAATTCACGTAAAAAAACACTTGAAAATTATTATAATGTTTTTCAAGGACTGCAATGATTTTTTAAGGGATTTTAAACACTTGAAAATTAACTTTTTTTCCCAAGGATTTTCGAGGAGGATACAAACTATGTCCCTATATGCCAGAGATTGACAAATCCCAGGCTCCAGCCCATCATGGCGACTAGAAAATTGATATTGGCACCAAAAATTCTCCGCATCTGATTGCTAGATTGGAAAATCACGGGATGAAAAAAAGAATTTCCTGTTTCACTAGTGTGCCTTTCAACGAGAAGGAGGTGGGTAACACTCCAGTTTCTCAAACTTTTTGGTCCACCTCCTGAAATTTTTTTTCTCTCATCGCCCAACAAGGAGCGATATTGCCCACTTAGGGAAAGAGTGATCTCTGATCATAATATATTCATAATAATAACTTCAATAATAATACTCTGTTCCCATTCTTTCCATTCGTTCCAATCAGCATCATCAAATTATATCTCAGCAACTCCCTAAGTTGTCTGAGCAATAACTTCATGCTCGGTTCTCTTTCACACCTTCCGTAGTTTTGTAATTTTTGAACTCCGGATAATCCACTCTAGGATAATCGAGGTCCTACTGTACTTTTGTGATTTCTATAACAATTCTTGTTCCAAACAATGTTTGTCAGAAAAGCTTTTGGCCTCAACAATATCTGTATAATAGGGTGGAATGAAAAAGGGTGTTTTTTCACTTTTTTTGGAAATTGATGTTGCTTTAGTATTCAAAAGATGCCTTTTTTTAATTTTAAAAGTTATTATTTAGTTAGAATTTAAAAGTTATTATTTAGTTAGAATTTAAAAGTTATTATTTAGTTAGAATTTAAAAGTTATTATTTAGTTAGAATTTAAAAGTTATTATTTAGTTAGAATTTAAAAGTTATTATTTAGTTAGAATTTAAAAGTTATTATTTAGTTAGAATTTAAAAGTTATTATTTAGTTAGAATTTAAAAGTTATTATTTAGTTAGAATTTAAAAGTTATTATTTAGTTAGAATTTAAAAGTTATTATTTAGTTAGAATTTAAAAGTTATTATTTAGTTAGAATTTAAAAGTTATTATTTAGTTAGAATTTAAAAGTTATTATTTAGTTAGAATTTAAAAGTTATTATTTAGTTAGAATTTAAAAGTTATTCAGTACATGGGGCAAAACTGAATATATACAGGGTGATTATAAAAAAACTATCCCGACATATGGGCCCCTAACTATCATAGCATTCACAGAAACTGAATGAAATTTTAGCATAAGGTATTTTGAGGTATGCGCTCAAGAATGATATGGAAAACAAGTGTCACTCTAACAGTTACGGTTACAGCGAGAAAATTTCGAAAATATCAAATGGCAACAACAAGTTTTTTGTATTGGAATGCGATCTCCATACTGAAAAACACTAAATAGTGTTGGAATGGCACCTGTAGCACGAAAATCCCCGGAGCTAGGCAAGGAAAAAGTAAAAAGGACTTTGCCGTGCACCAGAGCATTAATGTTCGTTTCATTCGTCACACCGGGCTGAGATCCCAGCCTGATTAGTCCTCCACAAGGTCATGTGGAAAATTTGTGAAACACAATAAAATGCTTCATTTTATGCTGCTTCTCTGTCCTTATTGGTTGTCCTCACTTTTAGCCTATCTACCGCCGGTGATTTTCATGCTACAGTTGCCGTTGAAACGCTATTTAGGGTTTTTCACAATGGGGATCACATTCCAATACAAAAAACTTGGTGTTGCCATTTGATATTTTCGAAATTTTCTCACTGTAACCATAACTGTTAGAGTGACACTGTTGTTTTCCATATCATTCTTGAGCACATACATCAAAATACCTTATGCCAAAATTTCATTCAGTTTCTGTGAATGGTATGATAGTTAGGGGTCCATATGTCAGGATAGTTTTTTTATAATCACCCTGTATATATATGTTACCAGCAAAGTATGAAATCCAGGCATTCTATAGAACAATGCCTGGTCATTTCAGGCAAAGTATGAAATACCGGTTTTATTTTATACTTTGCCTAGGCATTCTATAATTTGTACCTTTGTCCTTTTGGTCCTTTGTACAGACACGGTAAGAACCAGAAAGCACCGGTTACAGTGACCACTACTGTACAAAAGGACAGGCACGTACACCAGTGGCGAACTCACTCTTGTACACTTGGCATTCTATAGAATGCCTAGTCATTCTATAGAATGCCTAAACACAATCCAGGCAAAGTACGAAATATCTTCTTCCACAAAACATCCACTGACAAAATTTTGATTAGATAATCCACACGATGCCAAATGCGCCAAATAAAATAATCTTGATTACTGTTAAATTATAAATTTCAATACATTCTTGGTGGATAAGCCACATGATACGTTTATTTTCTTCAGAAAATGTTTCCGTGTCTCTCATGAGTACAGATTTGTTGAAGAGGCGGTATTAAATATGAAATTTCATTTTCCTTGATTTTTTCAATGACCGTTAACCTCTGGCTCTCGGGAGAAGGGATCTGTTGAGGGGCGCTATATAAAATATTAGATTTCTCCAGATTAATTTTTTCAGTGTTTATTCGACTTTTCCCGGGAACGTTAACCTCTGGCTCTCGGGAGAAGGAATCTATTGAGGGGCGGTATATAAAATATTATATTTTACTCAGATTCAAATTTCACACTGTTTCTTTGATTTTTCCCGGGAACGGTAACCTCTGGGTCTCGGGAAGGTATAAATTATTAGATTTCCTTCAAATTACAATTTCACGTAGTTCTCACTTGATAAACTGCAGCTCTTGGGAACTCGCTATTATAAATGACGAAATGAATAATCTTATTGTAACTTCGCATTTCGTAAATCAGTAATTAACCATAGTTGTCGGTTATTGTGCATATTTACCAATTGCCTTGATAGGTTTGATAAATTTAGTTACACATTAAATACTTTCAATGGTGATTGCGAAGGCTGGGAATCGGTTAAAATTTTCAGCTGGTTAATAAAACAATATTAATCAATTAATCAAATTTTAATTGAATATTTTCAAATGCTAATAATTCATTGCAAACGTACTAACGTAATATCATTAACTGTGTAGTATTAATATATTCTATTCATTCTACATGCACATATCTTCTTCATGGACATAAACAAATAGGCCTACAACAGAAACAGATTAAGAAATTTTGGCCAGCCGATTGAAGCTATTTGATTAATATGAACCAACTTGTCGAGGGCCGTAACGGGGAAGAGGGCGGGTAAGGGGGCCAGTAAAATGTAGGGGGGGGGGATGGCAATTTCAGGTTGGAACAAAGAACACCGTTATAAAATTATAAAATTTTAAAGTTATTAGAGCTGTAAAATAATGGTTGCCCAGGAGGCCGAATCATATTTGCCCCAATCGGCAAAACCCTAGTTACGGCCCTGCACACCAGCCATATCCTGGAATTTCTTAACCTTTATCTTGTCATTTGTTTTTCAATCAGTTACTTTAGGCCACTGATTTCGAAACAAATTTAGATTTTCATACTGTTAGTTTTTTTCTATGAAATTTCCGTCAAATGGTGCTGGTGGAGAAGGGTAGCTGATAGAGATCAAGTTCAGTCACGATATCAAGGAAACGTATATTTCCTAGGCATTATGCTGTAGTGAACTTGGGATGAATCATCTGGTTTCCGCTGGGACTCGAACCCATTCTCTCTTGCATACCGGGCAAGCATGCACCATCTCCAAAAAACTGGAGACACGACCCTACCTTCCTCATTTCACGCAGGATACGCTGAAGTAAGGTAGGGTAGGATCGTTGATGTTTGCTGGAAAAGAAAAGCACTGTTAACAGTGGAGACAATAAATTTTGGCCTTGTCTTCTAAAAACTTCCATGACACTCAATTTGAAATGGAAATCATTCCCAGTTCTTGTTGAATCGGTTTGTATTTCCCCATGTTGAAAAATTAGATCAAATAATATTGATTCAAATATTTGTAAACATGGTCACTAATGAATCTACTCTATAATATAAAATCAAAAACTCGAACAGGGCCTGTTTCTATGCAACCGAAATTAGTGATGATTTTATGTTACGGAAGTGGGTGACGTTTTTTAAGTGACGGAAATCTGTTACGATTTTAGGTCGAGTTTTCATTTGACTCTAGCATATATCGGGACCCATTTGACCCATCGGGACCAAAATACGTGCATGTAACGAGAGGATCCCACATTCTACAGCAGGGCCCCTAGGCTGGAATAGGTGGGAGCCCCTAAACTAGGGCCCTTCTGAGGTTAATTTATAGTGTGAAAAATTAAAGTAAGAATCGTTCCGGCCCCTGTCAGCCCTGCCCTTGTGGGGGTCATGCTGAGAGGTATGTATATGTATAATATACATATAACATCAGTCCTCCCAACACACAGGGTCGACGTACCCGGGGAGGATTGCACGTATACCTTCATGGGGAAGTTAAAAGGTTTCATTTCCAGGGGCCCTTGATAGATCTCGTTGTTTTCTTGCTGCTTAACATTGAAAAATTTGCAATAGTGGAAGCCCAAGATATATCCAGCCTGGGAGGCCCCCATAAAATTTACGAATTCGGTCACGGGTAATTGAGGGGGCCTGGATTTTATTCGTTGGTGAAATGAATACAAATGAAAATTTTTCATTGCACTCGCAGCGGGGGATGACCGACAAGCTTCCAAGTCGAGGACCCCATGTTTACAGGTTTCATTTTGGGGGCCCTGGATGAATCTCATTCTTTTCTGTTTAACATTGTAGAATTTACACAGCGAAAGCCCGAAATAAATCCAGTCTGGGTCCCTCACTAAAAATTTGCGTATTGGGTCCCCGCTATTGGATGTGGGGCCCTGGATTTTATTCGTTGTAAAATTGATAAAAATGAAAAATTTTCGTGATCCCTCACAGGGAAATGTTCGACAAGCCTTCAGGTCGGGGCCCCATGGAAACGTTGAGAGGTTCCATTTCGGGTATCCCCGGATGAATCTCATGGATTTTTGTTGTTTAACATTGTAAAATTTGCAACACATCGGTAGCCCGAGATAAATCCAGTCTGGGCCTCACTAAAATTCAGCGAATTGGAGTCTGGGGACCCCCCATGGGCAAGTTTTCTGGGAGTACTTAACTAATCACATTTGTTTTTTGTTGCTTTATCATTGTAAAATTCGCTTCTTCAGTAAGCTGGTGCTTTCACATGTCCCTTTCCATAGCACGCTGATGAAATGGGACGAAATAAACAAGATATGTTGTGAAGAAAAGGAGGGGGGGGGGGGGGTTGGCCGCCAAAGAGCGGCAGGCCCCCTAGTGTTATGTATAAAAACATAATTAATGAATTAATGACAGCTAACTGGTTTAGTCAAATTTATCAAGTTAAATTATAAAGTATTAACAAAAATTTTAATCAAATTATGATCGAGTCGATTACTCAAATTAATTTTTTAACTGCGATTAGCAACTGATCAATTAACCGACCTGATTAATCAGACCAGCCTTAGTGATTGTGCATAAATCTCGAATAAAATAATAAATATGGTTATGGAAGAAATCAAGTGGAAATATCTCTTAAATTCTATCATTAATTAGTATTGGACGTACGTGATGGGTGCACTAAACATAATTTGCCCTAAATATTAAGTTGAATATGAGTTACACATGTATTAGTTGTCATATGTATTTATATACTTGTCGCACGTATAAATTGTTATCAGCCTTGTGATGTTAGCTCTCCACGTTTATCAACATTTTTATTTATAATCAACATCATCCATCAATCCTAGACTGCCGTTAGTACAAAATATGCGGTAAATGGGAATGATTCATTGATGATTTGTCATATTTACCAATACGAGCTGGGAACTGTACATAATCATCGGAAAATGTGATAAAATCGCAAAATTTGTCAAACTTACCAAATGGTTCGGTGAGTAATCATTATCACCGGATTTATCACATTTATGATAACACGAACAGGGTCGCAACTACGGGGGAGCAAGCCTTGGGCGCTGGACCAGAGGGGGTGCAAATTTTATTCTCAAACCTCTCCTTCAACATTACAAGGAGGCGCCAAGATGCGCACTTGCCCCGGGTGACCGAGCACCTAGTTGCGGCCCTGAACACAACTATCTTAAAATCTACTTTGTATTGAGGGGTTTCGCCGTTTACTCTTATAGTTGTATGAACACGATTAATTGTGAGAAGCAGAGAAACATTTTTATTTATTTGGTCTCTCCTCCATTATATATAGCAAGACGTATGCAAATTAAATAGGAAATTTAATTTTGAAATATCGTCTTATTAAGGGGTAAACATGTCACTTTGATGTCAATGCATCAAAAATAAGTATGAAATTCAAACAGTGAATGCAGTCTCATTTCGACTCCAATAAGATTTTTTTTTTAATTTATGGGCACACTTTAAATAAGAAAATAAAAGAGAGTATTTCATAACTTAATTTATTAGAAGAAATATAAATTAATTTATAGAATTGTGTGAAAATAAATCAAATTGCAATTTAAGTATATCAGAAAATTTGCAATGACCGCTAAAAGGGAAGTGAAGTTATGATAAAAAGAAAATTGATATGCAAAAAAAATACCTTCTGATTTACTTTTTACTTGTTGCAACAAGTAAGGCTGCTGTGGCATTTAATTTTTTTTTTTCACACACAAACATTTCTGGCTTAAACACTTTGCTTTACACATGCATCGTATATATCCTTGGCCATTTCCTGTCGACTGCAGTATAGCAACAGAACGAAGCAGTATTACACCTGTTGGTACATCTTCAATTTTTAGTAACGTTTTTGGGCAAATCGTAAATTGGGATCTAGCATACAATTGTTTCAGAACTCCTTCAGATGTTCCCATTTGGTAGAATCCATCTCCTGGTATGTCCATTACAATGGCTAAGATGTTTCGGGAATAACCACGTCCCTTGTCCACATTGGGAATTTGTACTCTCACCGTCGCACCTACAGAGGCAGGTGGAAACTTTTCATCCGAACACATTTTCATCTTTTTTGTTTGTTTTTCTAAGTTCATTTGAGAGTCTACTTTGTGCTTAATTAAGTTCTCAGAATTGATGCAGAGAATGCACAAAATTTTAGCCCCATACCCTTCTGTTACCTCATTTTCACCAGTCCCTATGCTTTTACTGCATATGACATGAACATTCCTTTCACATTTTATGCACGTATGGGCACCCCTTGCTTCCTTTGAACAGACGCCGCACATAATTGCTCCCATTGGTACATCTTCAACTCGACTTTCCCCCCTCTCATCTGTCACATTCTCATTTTCACATTCTGTGTTTTGGTTATCAAATACATGAACATCAGCTGCTACTTCTTCAAGTTGCTCCTCTGTGTGGACGCTTTCCAAAATACCTTGTGGTATTAGAGAGTTCGATAGACCCACTCTGACTTTGCAGCCAAAGAGTGCTTCATAAGGTGACTGCCTAATCCCTGAATGATAAGCCCTATTTTTCATGAGTTGTACAAATGGTAGTCCTTCACTCCATTGATTCGTTTCTTGGTCCTGCATCCATGTACACAACATATTTTCTACATCTTGGTTTGCTCTTTCCACACTGCCCTGACTTTGTGAATGGTGTGGCTTTCCATGCACAATTTTCAATGCCGGCCAGGTTTTTTTCAAGTTTGTCACAATACTATTAGCAAACTCTCTGCCGTTATCTGACTGCAGAATTGATGATGCACCTAGTAATGTGAAGATATCTATTAGGTTCAATGCAATCTCTTCTTCTGTCTTCGATTTCAAGCTTTTCAGCACAACAAATTTAGTCAGGTGGTCTTGGTAAACCATGATAAACTTGAACTCTCTGTCGGGTTGCGACTGAAAATCTATCAGGTCCACTTGACAACGTGAATTGAAATCGGAATGCATCGGTTTTACAACAACTCCTTTCTTGCACCCTTTTTGTTTCTTTTGGCATGGCTCACAGAGATTTATGAAGAGCTTGATGTCATTTCTCGTAATGTTCTTGTATTTCGCCGAGAGTTCATGGATCATCCGATCTCGCCCTCCGTGACCAATACTCAGATCGGTTTCATGTAATACATGAAATAATTCTGAGTCAGGTGAGTAAAACTTTATTGCACTGTCTCCTTCTTTTATGGGAAAAATTAGCTTGTTCCTTTTCCCTACGATCATAATATCATATCGATTCAATAACCAATAATCTCTAGGTTCTTTTTCAATGGCGTTCTTCGCCTTTTCAACTTCACTCACTTATCTGTCGTAGTGAGCATCGGTGAGAAAAACATAGTTTTTAGCACCGTTCTCTCGAGACTCGACTAAATCCTAGTAAAACCGTCGTTTCATTACGTCCAAATCCGTGGTTCGATTCCGCGATTCGATAGATGATTCCTGCACTTGTTCATTTTCGTCTGCCATTTCTGAAGAGCACAGTATAGGCCAAATCAGTACAAAAGGGCAAAGTTTATAATCAATTAAAACAAACTGATAAATTAAAGACTATAAAAATATGAATTTACGAATGAGACAGACTGGTGAACTGCACAGCACACGAAATGCACTTGTAGTGACACACGCAGCTTACCAAAGCTAATTTAGGTGAATTTCTGTGTGGAAGCAGCTTCTTTCTTTTTTTCCTCCCTGCTATCGGCTCCTTTATCTGTGAGCACTTGTTTTGTCTGCTTAGGTGCTCCTAATAGCACACCGTCTGCGGAATAGGCACCTTGATTGTAACACCTTCTATTCTACATTTTCATCAATAACCATCCCACCATAGGACCATCTTTCATTAATGCTCATCTATATTTCCCGGTTAAACCATTTTCACACGTTTAAAATGTTTTTTTTCCCATTAGTTTTTAAAAAATAAATAAATACATAAAAACGTTATAAACGGGATCCATTGTGCAGCAGAGTGTTTTGTAACCTGTGGTCAGAGGACCCCCAGGAAGTCTGAGTATCTTACAAGGGGTTAATGGGATTACCTTCATTTGCTGTCGTTGCATGAATGACACACTTAGTGCTGTTAAATTGTAATTTATTGCCCCAATTTTTCGATTACAAATTATAACTAACATTTTTTGGTTTGTATGGGGGAGCAGTCGTGGAAATCGACTTTCGGTACAGGGAATCCCTGGTGCCTTGACCTTCACTAAAGGGGGGTCTGCGACCATGCAATCACGCACACATACCTTATGATTCGATTCTCTTTCTTCCTTTCTATTAACTTCCCCCTACGTTGGGATACAGTGGAACCCCCATTTATATGACTCTCACATTTATACCATGTTTGGCTTCGGTCGCAGTTCATTCCTGTATATTTTTATGTTGAAATATTTCATTCATGAGACCATAACATATATTCTAACACTGACTCAAATCTCAAATCTTTGGAAAATGTCATCTCTATCCAACAAATTCACTTAATTTCTGTATAGATTGTGAAAATTTTTCTTGCACATGTAGGCTGACCCTATTTCGAGAAAAATATGGGGAAGCGGGATTCCAAACACGGGAAAATATGGGACATCGGCAATTATAACCATAAATGGCGCCAAATGTAAGCAAATTTGGCAACTATTGCAAAAATCCCTAGAGAAACGCTAATGGTGAGAAAGCCAAACATTAATGTAAATTGCAGTAGGTTAAATTTTATTCAACGACATAAAACGTTGAAGAACGAAATAAAAGCGGAAAACCTTCAAATGAACGTGAAACGTTTTCCGCGCGCGTGCCTGGCAGTCGAGTGGTTAGGGAGCTGACATCTAACTGTGCAGGTCTGGGTTCGAATCCCGGCTCGGGGATGGAGGTGTGTGTTTACTGACACAATAATTCCCTAGACAGATCATATATGGTATCGGGAATACGTGTGGATCTCGTTACAAAAGAAAGAACAAAAACATGACAAATATGTGTGTGAGATGAATACACTTAGGGGCCGTTCAAGTATTACGTAAGCAAATTTTTAGCCATTTTTGACCACCGCCCGTCAGCAAAATTTCGTCAGCAGCTTAGAATATTTCATATCTTCAGAAAGGGGTGATTGATGACGTAAGCAACCTTCAAACCCCTCTCCCCCCCCTTGAAATCAAAAGTCAGCAAATCCGAAACCCCTCCCCCCCCTGATGCTGATGCAATACTTGAATGATCCCTAAGAGAACGTTGAAACATAACAACAGATAATTACTTTACATCACTGAGATTATGTTCATTTTCGAAATCGACAAGCTTGGTTGAGACCCTTCGAAAAGACCGTCGTGAGGTACCTCCAACTGCAAAAACAGGAACACAGGATCTATACTTGTCAAGAGTATTCAAAACAGGAACTGATATCATGCTGACATCTGATTAGGGGGGAAAAAAAAAAAATGTTCTAGTTCCGAGTTCACTTCATACTGATGTAACATTCAACGAAAACGTGAAAAAGACCCCAGAAACAGTTGCCTACTATAACGAAACTAAATAAGGAGTCGACATCGTGGATCAAACGGTGCGATTATACACCACTAACAATGGAAGTCATCGCAGGGCATTGCATGTTTTCGGAGAAAAATTACGAAAATTCTGTGAAATTTTAATTTGTGAAATTGGCGGAATTGTAATATTTTATACCGCCCCTCAACAGATCCCTTTTCACGAAAGCCAAAAACGTTTCAGGGGAAAAAATGACGAAAATTTTGTGAAATTTTAATTTGACGAAATTATAATATTTTATACCACCCCTCAACAAATCCCTTTTCACGAGAGCCAAAGGGAAACGTTTCAGGAGGAAAATGACGAAAATTCTGTGAAATTTTAATTTGACGAAATTGTAATATTTTATACTGCCCCTCAACAGATTCCTTTTCACGAGAACCAAAGGGAAACGTTTCCGGAAAAAAATGACGAAAATTCTGTGAAATTTTAATTTGATGGAATTGTAATATTTTATACTGCCCCTAAAGAGATCATTTCTCACGAAAGCGAAAAGGAAATTTTTCTGGAGAAAATAAACGTATCATGTGGCTTATCCACCAAGAATGTATTGAAATTTATAATTTAACAGTAATCGAGATTATTTTATTTGGTGCATTTGGCATCGTGTGGATTATCTAATCAAAATTTTGTCAGTGGATGTTTTGTGGAAGAAGATATTTCATACTTTGCCTGGATTGTGTTTAGGCATTCTATAGAATGCCTAGGCAAAGTATAGAATAAAACCGGTATTTCATACTTTGCCTGAAACAACTAGGCATTCTATAGAATGCCTGGATTATAGAAGTCTATACCAGTCTATAGAATGCCTGGATTATAGAAGTCTATACCAGTCTATAGAATGCCTGGATTTCATACTTTGCCGGCAACATATATATAAACCCAGAGAAATACTCACAAGTTATAAGAGTTCCATACATAATTTATAACTGACAAACATATTTGCTTATTTGCAGCTATCATGGCAGTTGAAAGGAGAATTTTTCAAGCAATCCGAATATAGTGATTGATAGGAGGAGATGAAAATAACCCCTTTTTTGGGGGTGGGGACAAAACTATAACCATGTTCCAAATTAAAAAAAGCAGTTTGATGATATAGGTGTCAGGAGAATGCCTCTATTGCTTCCTCTGTTATCACACTGTTATTACATTTCACTTTTTTGCAAAATAGTCTGCTTTTTTTTCAAACGATGGAAGAGTACTCCTTGATTTTATTCTGGCTTGAATGAAGCCTTCACGACTCTTGGTTGTTGATACAGCAAGAGATGCTTCAGTTATGAGTCGTACACACCGTTCAACTGCTTGTGTGTAACACAGAAAATTTGGTATAGATAGAATCAAAATAGAATCAATAGAACCTAATTTCAACGGTAAACTGTGTTTTGGCTCATATAGATCACTTTCCTCAGAATCGTTGGATGTAGAAGAGTTTTCAGTGGTTGATAAACTAGTTTCCGCCGTTTCTTCTTGAGATGACTTCACAAACGGGATACCATTTTCATTTTCCTTTGTTTTCAATTTCTTTGTTGTTAGGACATCTACTCGACCAATAGCCATCTTGCATGTACTTCTTTGATCTTGCAAGAAATCTCGCTATAAATTTGCGACCTTTCTGATCTTGTTACACTTAAAGTCTTCAAAATCACATTTGCATGCTGCAATGTCGAACAACTTCCGTGCTTCGCACTGAAAAGATTTTAAGTTCAACTTGAAAGTTTGAGAATCTTTCCTTGCTTTCATATTTTTCTGAAGATTCTTGTATTTATAGTAAAAGTCTTTGAAAATTTTGTATATCCATTGGTGAAAAACAATAGGAATTGAAGCAGTTTTCCAAATATTTTCTATCTTTGGCACGATAATTTCAAGAATGTCTGCAATAGCTGGATCTTTTCTTGATTGTTGTGCCTTCATATTGCGTTGAGTCAACAAATAACAAAGCTTAACATCACCATAGCTGGGAGAGACCCGAGAATCCCACTCTTTAGGATTTCCTAAAATGTCAGAACAATAAAAGCTTCTGGTCATCATTTTGACTGCTATTCACTCTCTCAGTTAAGGGGTAAGATTCCAAATGAATACTGAAAACAAGGGAAAAACATCGAGGCCATTGAATGAATCACATGTTCAGGAGAATGGGAAAGCCTCCTCCACGGCGTCATGTTACAGAATTCCACACATGCGTAAAACTTCAGGGGCGATGAGGAACCTCAAGAAGTTGGAATTTTTGGGAAAAAAAATTAGGAATGGTATTTCTTCACATAAAGGCATATTTTAAATTCTATCACAATGGCAATTTCGAAAAAAGAAAATTTTCGTTCCACCCTACTGTATAAGCCTTTGATGTACTCGCGAAATGCCCCAAAATTAGAGTAAGTGTTAATGAGCTAGTACTTATTAAGAAGACACCAACGAATAAGGCAAATACACGAAAATAAAAAGTCCTAATGCATTTCAACACCAATGGGTGCCGTCTTCAGAGGAAAATATAACCACTAGTCACGCTGACAGTTTCCCACTTGGGTTGAATACCAAATCTTAACGCTCGGTTGCTCAGTGGAAAAAGTATGTTCACTTCAAACGTCATGGTCAGAATGAAGCTGTGAGCCTGCGTGAGATACTAATGCAGCATCCTGATTCAATACTTGCAGAATAGTGCTATCCGATTGGTCTATTAGAATTTTCTTAGAATTCCCGCTCGAAATGAAATGAATTTAAGCCATGGTGTTGCAATTGGGGTGTTGCGGGGGGGGGGGGGTATCTCGCAACACCATTGGACTTTCAGGGAAGCACAACACTACACGTTCCAGACCAATTTTTTCTCTGCTGGCAGATCGAAATCGGCTGACGTGTGTGCAGAAAAAAAACAGATTTCAAAAGCTTATTATTACTACGTGGACTATTCATTTTTAAAAATAATTTCAATAATTATTAATTGAAATTACTGTTACAAATTTATGGTAATTTTTTATGTAATTGATAAGAAATTGAGAAATAAAATTTCTGTGATAGTTCAAATTTTTATTGTTTCGATTCAAGTTTCATTTGTTCGTTTGCCTTTAATTGCTGTAATTAGCTCTTAACTACATTTTCTGAATTTAATTGTTTATATACTAATTAATATTATAATTTTATCAAAACAAGAAAAAATCAGATTTTTTTTCTTCCATCAATTATTGACTCACTGTGTAGCTGATGTTTTTTTAGTACTACCAGCCAGAAAAATAGATAAAAAGCATTACAAAATTATTACACTGAAACCTCGCTACAACGATTCTCGATATAATGATAAATCCTTCTACAACGATATATCTTCAAATCTTGTTTGGAAATTTCTATATTCTAATGTTAAACTGCTGCTCCCGATATAACGATAATCTCTCTACAACAATATTTTTTTCTTGGTCCGCTGAGTATCATTATATCAAGGTTTCACTGCACTTTTTTGAAATTATGGTGTTATTTTTTAAGGCTTTACTTCAGATATTTTTAAGAAATTCTTGATAAATTTCTCTCGGTTGTATTTATATCTTCCAAAAATCATTTCAGTCTACCAAATTCATGTTGCCGAGCATAAGCAGTTCATAACAATAAAAAAATAAAAAATAAATTGAAGCATAATTTTTTTTTCGAATTTTTACAACTCTATACACGTATTCTTACCCGTGTAAAACATTCCGTTGTGTGTCACGCTATGACAGCAATAAAATTAAAAGTGCAAATAGCAATACGTTTTTAGTTATCATTGTTAAACAGTATCATTGTTAACCTTCAGACATTCAGATAATGGAAGTTTTTTCCACAACCCTAAATCCCTTTTAAAAGGTTTTTTTCCTAGTGTGTTGAAGTCAAATTTATACTATCAAATTTAAATCAGATGTTCTTAACCTTTCTAGCAGCGACTTAAAAACATCAACATGAATTTTGTGTTCCCCAGATCTATTTCCAATTTTAAAAATATGCGAATTGAATAAATTTATAAATAATAAAATGTTTTTTTTTTTAAATTTCTGTAGCCAGTGGTAGGCGTCTTAATGGGTGAGTGAACAGAAATGGAATAAATGCCAAATCAAAAAGGGGTCCCAAATTATTGAAAGGCTTTCATCTATTCTGAAATTATTTATTTTTTCACCTCTGGATTTTTATTAATTTTGGAATAATTTCTTTCATCAATTATCACATTATTTTGCATTAATTATGGATTTATGCACATACTTCTATCGTTAATTTCAAATTTTGAAACTGATCTTTCTTAAAATATTTATTTTCTTTAAAAATAAAAAAATAGAACTTATGGGTTAAGAGCCCCTAGTTAAACTATTTTAAATTTTTCCCACCCCCTGAGAGTAAATGAAAGCTTGTGAAGGTATCAAAATAATAATAGTAATTTAACATATCTATAAATCTGATATAATAATGTTTGTAGATAAAGGAACCAAATCAAAGTTTGAAAATTATCACAATAACCTAATAAATGTAATTACGACACTTGAAACTAATTTATTATTTCTGTTAAAAAACAATTTGTTGGAAAAAGGAAGAAAAATCATCAAAAGACTGAAAAAAAATTGCAATTAATATTATCGCTGAAAAAAATCATTTACATTGTATACATCTCTTTTTTTAGAACGATAATGAAGGAAGACGACGTATGAGACGACGGATTTGCTCAATTTTTGCCCGTAGGGTGGGTTTGCGGTTAGACGTACAATTTTGAGTTTGCGATTGAACGCTGGAATGACCAGTTACAGCGCACACTCCTAACTGCACACTTTTTTCGCCTTTTACACGCACACTCTTGAAGGCGGTTCTGAAGTTGTTTACAGCTATCATGCGTGCAAAAGTGTACGTGTAAAGGGGTCTTAAGATGCTCCTAATGAGGCATTTGACATTAAGGGTTCATTTAGACTAAGAAGATTCAAGTAAAGGACTCAGGACTCATTTTTGTGAACCTCACATCAACCTATCCTCTTAACACTAGAACCGCGGCACTTTCGGTATACCTAGAACCGTGGACTGGGTCAAATTGACTCACACTGTGAAAAAACGGTGTTTCATACCAAAAATGGGAAATTAACGAGGAACTGCTTTCGAAAAATAGTTCTGGCCTTCTGTACTGCTCTGTACAAAATACTGGAATTTTTTTATAGTGAGATCCAGGATGTTGTAGAAAACGTCTGTGATGCCATCTTCACCGAACATTTTCTAGGCATTTGATCGCTACAACAACGATTGTTACAGTTTTGAACTGTAGTGTGAAATAGTTTCTGTGTGTGAAAGCTTTTTGGGGCTACTACTGCCAATATCCACTGCCAGATGAAACGTGCTGAATAATGAAAAGCTTACATCGTTCTTTCCTTGATAAATTGCCATTGTGGCATCATTGTTCCACACAACTGTTGTTTCACTATCTTTATTGCGTCAGATAATATTGCTCTTCGATTTCGTCTCATCGTCTCTACTAAGCTCATATTTTTTGGCTTTTAGCATTTGAACCAGTTTCAGTGCAGTGAAAAAAAAGGTGTCGGTTGAGGCATTTCTGCTCTTGTTCTCAAATGGCTTGATCAGTTGCATCACTATGTGCTCTGAAAGAGACAGATTCATTGGACACTGATATTTCTCAAGATTTGGAAATCCATTCAAAACGTATTTGGTGCAAGCCAGAATTTTATTATTTTTCTGTGACATCGTTTGCCTACAGAAATTTCAACTACACGTTTTTTCTAGAGTTAAACTTTTACACTCCCAAAATCTTTATTGAGTCCAGTCAGAATTCCAGGTATTCAAGTTTACAAAGGAAAAAAAAATATTTAGCTCTACTTGCCATTCCTCCATTGAAAAAAAAATAATCTGCTCTGACAAAAATGAATTGGCTTTGACCTTGAAAGACCTTTATTCTTCACTATCTTCATTTAGAAATACGTTTTAGAAAGGGTAACCACTTCCAAGAAAATTCTACACCCCTTTTTTCCTATAGAATAGTACGTTGGGTCAAAATGACCCAAACCGCGGTTCTAGGTATAAGTGCTTATAACTCCGAAACACGAAATGTGAAAATAATAAAATTTTTGTGAATTAATATTCATATATCATCATGAAAAGTCACAAAATTTTTTCAACATCTGCACCCAAGTTTTTGAGATAAATGGAAACGAAGTTTGATTTGGGTGAAATTGACCCACTCCGCGGTTCTAGCGTTAAATGTGTTTTTGATTTTCTGAAACCATTTACCCATTTCTTTCTTCCTACCATAATTTTCTGAAATGTTGAATGCAGTAGACTTTCGACTATCTGGCTCTCAACTATCTGGACTAGATAAATCATATAGGTGGAGATAGATATAGGCATATACATTCGTAACATGCCAATCTTGGAACCACGCCTCTCCATAGTGGCAATGTTCATTGCTGGGGGAAGGGGAAAGGACCCTTCCTCCCAAAAAAACTTTCTTTGCAAAAAAAAAAAAAAAAAAAAAAAATATATATATATATATATATATATATATATTTATTTATTTATTTATTTATTTAAAAACTTAAAAAAAACAATTTGGGGGAGGGGGAAGAACTGCTTTCTCCCCTTCTCCAATTTTTTTTCTCATATGACTTTATTTAAAATTCAAATCAATTTTTTTCCATTTTCGAAAAATATTGTAAATCTGACATTCTGTATCAAACTAGAAATAATACCTACTTTATCACTCACCAACACTGGTCATATATTGCCATATGGCAATTTCCAACCAATGGAGTTGGGTGGGAAATGAAGGTGGCATCTAACAGTGGTCATCCCAGGCATAGTAAGTAAAGAACTAGCAGTAATACCTAGCACTGCGCAGATTTTCTTCATATACTGGGAGCATTACGAAAGTGACAAACAATTGCTTTGGAACCCAGGTGTAACCAAAACAGACATTCCAAAAGTCATTGTTGCTGGACAGTTTTTGACACTATCGGGCACTTTTTTTAAATCTGACAAACTTTTAAAATAGCCCATTGCTTAAGTTGGAGCCTGTGTGATACACATACAAAATTTAGCATAGATTTGTACGAAATTTTAATATTGCATAGAGAGCAGACACATAGAAAGTAAATTTTACATATATAGATGTCAAGTTTTTCCTCTTGAAGCGCCATCTGTGAATGAAATGTAAACTTTCTTTTATTTGTCAAAAATAATTTTAGGCCATGATAAGTTTTTAAGTTATGTTAGCGTAAACCGCACCTTTTTATTCAATTGGCTGTTTTTTATTAATTTGATATTTATTCTTTGGAGATGCTGTCTTTGCATGGCATCAATTTGTACTCAATAGGAGAATGGAATTTTATGAAATCCTTGAATAAAAGAAGTTTCTAAGAAAAACCAGACTTCCGTAGTTTTTCCCGATTTGTTGCAGTTCTGTATTTTATGGTAAAAATCCGGAAAGAGACAGAAGATTAGAAACCGGTAGAAACTAGGGAATTCCATAGTACAGTAGAACCTTGATTATCTGAACACATCGGAACCGGAAGGTGTTCAGAAAAGTGAAAAGTTTGGAAAATTGATTTCAAAAGGGATTTTGAATAAATTTTGATAACGCAAAGGAATAAATTTAAATTCAGCAATAAATGACACCCCCTCCCCCGGCAAAACTGTGATAAGAACTTTTTTGTTGTCAAGAAGACTCGTTCCTCCCTCTCATAGGCATTAGGCACACCCATAAGGTTAGGATGAATTTGTCAGGAGAAAAAAAAAAAACATGACAGCTAACTATATAAACTGTACCTGGATCCTTCCCTACTTACATCAATAGCTCACAGGTACAATTGTTTGGAAGTGGATTATTGTGTATAATAGAATGAAGCTATCAAGTGGAGAGATAAGAGGATTCAAGTTCCAAGAAAATACCAACTGTTAAGCATCATTTACTATAGAAAACTGAAAATGACTTAGGTTGAAAAGGCATTCTGTTGACCAAGTCGTTCGAAAATTGATGTTCAGATAAACGAGGTTCTACTGTAGTTGGCAAATATGTATATTAGATGAGTCGGCTCCCCCCCTTTGCAGTATCTCCATTCATTAGTTAAATAACAACTCTGTGACAAAATGATGAATTATTTACTTTGCCAAGGAGTTTTAAGAGTGTTATCTTTTTAATTAATCATTTATCAATGAGCAGTAAAATAAATTTGAATAATTAACACATTTTAAGAAATGGCATTTTTTCGGCCCGAAATATACTAATATACTCAGAAATTGAATTTTCTGGATGTTATGCCGAAACTAATATTTGGAAAGGAAAGCGATTTGTGTCCTCTGGGAATTGAACCTGGATCCCCGTGCATACCGGACAAGTGCGCTAACCAATACACCAGAGACACACTTAGTAGCGTGAAGCACTGAGTGGAGTCATAGCAACCTCCCTTAACTACAGCAATTTTCGCCCCAGTTGCCGTTTTGTATTAAAAGATGGTATTTTTTCAGCCTGAAATATACTGAAAAATTAAATTTTCTGGATATTATGCCAAACTTTTTTTCTCACTTAGTATTTTGTTTAAAATTTAAGTATTCATTCTCTAAAACTCACATGATTTTATATTTCCTGCAATTAAGTTATACATTACCAAATTTATCATTTAAAGTATGTAAAATATTTTTATTCTTGGACTTCCTTTTTCTGTAATAAATTTTTAAAACTTACAATATCATGGGTATATGCTAGAGAATGGGGGGGGGGGGTCGGAGCCAATATTATAGTGTATTTCTGCAGTGAAAAATGAGACACTGGGATCTAATAAAAAAAACTGAATTCCTTCCCTTCTCCCAAAACAAAGTTATGCTTACGCTATTGTACAGTACATAACAAGTATTTATAAAGTACTGGCCTGTATGCCGCTGTGGTGGTCGAGTGGTTATAGTGCCGGACTCGTGATGCGAGAATCCGGGTTCGAACCCCACAGTGGTGGTCGGCTGAAGTTGGTTTTCTGTGGTTCCCAACTTCAAGGCGCAAATGCGAGCCGATCTCCCCGTTAAAAAGTCTCGCCACAGAGAGCAACAGTCCTACAACGGTAAATCATTCAACCATAACAGTTCACTCATAGTTAGTAAAACTGGGGGCAGATGACAGCACTACACATAACAAGCATTACACAGAAACAAACTTTACGTCAGGTTGCACTACACGTACACGCACATTCCCGCATGTACCGATTCGTTGGGGGGTTCCGCGGGGGGGGGGTGCATGTGTGGGTGTAGCAGTAGTAGGTAGGGGCTCGGGGATCCATGATGTTCTTAAGTCAGCCACCTCGTTGGGCAGTTTGCCTGTTGTGGCATTGTATTTGTATTTGTATTTGTACTTAGAGGTTAGAAAATATGGATAAGAGTGGGGTTTGATATACAAAGCATGTTTTTAATGGCATGGATGGGGTAGGAAGTGAGCATTTATAGAACCCTGGCATCAAGGTCCACGGGTTTGAATCTGGGCAAAGAACATCCAAAACAGGTTCTTTACCTATTGAGCCTGAGATGACCACCGATAGATGGCAGCCTTCATTTCTCACCGAACTCAGGTTGGAAATTGCCATATGGTGATATATGACCGGAGCTGGTTTGTGAGGTAAAGTAGTACATTTACTGCACGTTGGGTCCATGCAAACATCAACAGTTTTGTTTCCACATTTCAATGTTACCTGGCAGCAAACTTGTTTAGTTTTTGTCAATGGCTCACAAACAGTTACATTTCTCAATATTCTTTACTTTTCATCTTTTCAGAAGAAAATTTTTCCTTCTTTAACCCACGCAAAGTTATAGTCATTTGTATTTTTAAATTGTCTTACCATTAAAAATAGCTTCTTGTTTCCTATTGTTAGATTTCCGTTGACATAAATTCTGTTGTCTTTGAAATTAGAATAGATTTGGTTTGCTGTTAAACTGTTTTGTCCTCTAGCTTGCTGGATCCAGATGTGTGGTTTTTGATCTTTCACTTTGAAATCTTACAATAATTACCTTAGATTTCTTATTGTTCTGTGTTGGAACTCGGTGTGCACTTTCTATTGCAGTTTCTTGTTGAATATCCAAATTTATTTTCTCTTTTTGAAGTATTTAATCAACATTTTCATTTTCCATTTCAAGAATTCAATTGATCTCTGTTGTTTTTTTCTATTTGTTTCAATATCATTCATTCGTTGTTTCAGTTCTTTAAGTTCTGTCTTCAAATTTTTATTCTCTAATTTCATTTCCTCGTTTTCCTCTGTTAAATGTACCACAATTTCTTTCACGCTCACTACTTTTTTTACAATGTCAAACATATGCCCTGAATTGAATTTGATTGCTTTTATAGGATTTTGTATCTCATTCTCCAGATGTTTTTATGTGTCTATAATTTCTTGTGTTGTTTCCTTCATGGTTCTTGCTTCAGTTCTCTTATCATGTTGTCAAAATTTCTGAAGTGACTGTCCGATGTACTTTCTTTGCTGGTTCTTTCCTCTTCTGCTTGATTTGCTATGACACATTTGGGACAAGTATAATCAGTTTTCTTTGCTTTTGACATTTTTCTGAATGTAGCTTTCTTAACACCTGCACAAACTGGATGTATATATAATTCACACTGTTTGAAGTAGAAAAATTCATTTTTGTCAATCACTTCGTCTTTGCAATTACTACACTTCAAATCTCCCATTTTGTAGACAAGAAGAAAAAAAAATATTAGATACAAAAGAAAATCTAAAACAAAAAATCATTGATACAGGTGAAATTCTTAGTTCGGAATGCAGTTTATAGTTGACAGCACTTGCACTACATAGATGATTATAGTCACGTTGATTTGTTTACGTATCTTCAATATTTATTTTGTTATTTTAGAAGCACCATAATTAGTTATTAAAACATATTTTATGAAGACAATCATAATTTTTCCTACCTTTAGCTTTGATAACTAATTTAAAAGGATAATTCCTGAATTGATGATCAAAAATCAGGAGCTTGTAAATGACATATATGTAAACTACATTTATTTATGTCTAGGATTATTTTTAAAAAATCAATGAAAAGAATTGTATATTGTTATAGCACCCATGATCATCCCGGACAGCAGTGTCATTGTACAAAAGGAAAAATATAGGATAATTGTTATATGGAAACATTAGGGACTTATCCTACAGGCAATGGAATGAACGCTATAATGTGGGGTCATCATAACAAGCATCGACTGTATCTCTATTTATTTGTACATGCATTTTTCACCAGATTACTTCACAATACAACATTAGAAAGTTGATTGTTGTAATGATCTCAAACACTCAGTTACACATAATACATGTTGAGTGAAATTTTTTTTTGTAAAACCATTTTTGCCGGCAAAATAGCCAATCCAGTTCCCAATAAGTATATCTTGTTTTGTATCAAGTGTTTTGCTACCTTTCCTTGTGTTTTTGAAAGTCTTCATGGTCTCCAGCGATGTAGAAGCAGCATCTGGACCAATTTCATCACTAATAAAATAAAATTTTCGTGAATCATATGGTATCATGAAAAGTCGATGTAGAAGCAGTATTTGGATGAATTTCATTACTAATAAAATAAAATTTTCATGAATCATATGGTATCATGATAAGTCAAGAAATTTCATCATCTACGTTTAAGTTTGAGATAAATGAAAACTAAGTTTGGTCAGGGTCAAATTGACCCGCTCCACAGGTCTCGTGTTGAAGGATTTTTCTCTTTTCTAAAAATGGCTCCATTTGCATGTTTTGTACTCCCTTTCATAAACTGTACAGATTTGGTTTTTTTTTCAGACTTAGATAGTTTCTAAACATTAGAGAATATTCTTAGCAAAAATAATAATTATTCTCTAGTAATATATCAAAATTATCAAAAATAATATTCTCTAGTAATTTATAATAGTAGTGCTTCTGCAGGATATTTCTATCGAGAATAATAAGAATATTCTTAAGTTATTTATAATAGTTGTCTTTCCAGAGAATATTCTCGAGAATTTTACATCTCTAGTTTGCATGTAGGTCTTTCAGAAACTCCAAATTCATGTTTTTTCAGACTTGACACATTTTTCTTCCATAATTCATTTTCCACCATAACTCGAAAACAGAGATAGGACATGATTGCTATGGTGTTTTATGTTTCACTTGCACTCATCTATCATACACTTTCATTTGGCAGATTATTTGCAGTTCTTCCTGTATATCAAATATCATGAATATGAAGCCCTTTTTCAATTTTAAGAGTTTTTTTTTGCTGTTACGGACAGTCTCACAATTTACAATAAAAAAAATTAAAATCATATTGAAAATAATAGGATTTACCTGTAGTATAGCAATAATCACAACCAAAAGCACTACTGCTTTCTTCCAAAGAGCCTGCATTGTAACCACTGAAAGCAAGAAAAACAATAAAAAAATTTAGATAAGTTCATCCATATTTAATATTTGGTATATTTATACAAATATTTGGTATTGTAAATGAAAAATAGTAAATGTCTAAATACATATATGAAGGCCATAACAGACAAACTGCTGAATGAGATGGCTGAAGAAAAGAAAATGAATGTCACATAAAAATATTTAAAAATTCACAACCCAGCAAATTTCATATGAATAGACTAAAAAACTATGAGGTGAGGAAAAACATAGAGTCAACTGGGGCAAGTGTGGCACAAGAGTCAGGCTGTGATTTCTTAGAATAATTTTTAGTTTGGTATCAAACATTTTACTTTATAGTAAGTTCTGAAGTCTTTGTATATTAATTTATAAGCAAATGGCACAATTGGACATATTTATTTCTGTCGCACTAAAATGATTTTACCAAAGAATTTGAAGTTCAAATTCAGAGTTTGTTTATTCAAATTCTAATATTTATAACCAAAAATATAGTATTCAGGAATAGAAGAGCAGAGAACTTTTTAGCGTGGCTATCTCCAATGAAAAGAAGGATACAGCTGTCACATAAAAGATGCAAGTCTAAACCACTGTGGACCCCCTGTTTTATCTGAAGAGACGCTAAAGGCAAGGGGCATCTGGAGAAACAGGTGGCCCCTGCTGTGGATGGAAGATGGTGTTCGTGTGGGAAGACGCGACTCTTGTCAACACTCATGATCGGCTATAGAGAATTCGGAAGCTACTACTATTCCATGAACATGGCAAGAAATAAATAATTTTAAAAAAAGGACCTAAAACCACAACTTCTGCAACCATAAAGAGCCTCTCACAATGGTATCTATCAGTGTTTTCTCTCATGGAAGAGGAACACTTCCTGTAATCTATGAGCGAATATCTGAATTCCCCTGAAGCCTATATTCTATTTTTTAAAAAAACTGATTGAATTATTCGTATTGATGTAAGCCTGTAACTGCATGTAAAACTGAATGAAAAATTGTATCGTTATGGGAAAATACATCCAAATAACAATATAAAAAAAATATATACAGTATATAATTGTGTAACGAAAAACACACTACAGTGATATTGGCGGGGAAAATTTCTAGGATGTCGTGACAGAATGTTGTTGCACTTGCCATGGATTTTTGATAATGGTAACCAATATTTTTTCTAATTTAAAAATTTTAAACAAATAAACATCGGTTTGAAACGATATTTTTTCAGTATTTTCTCCAAAATCATAGGAAAAGAATTGAAATATTCTGTATATAGGATCATTGTAGATATATTTTGTGGCAAAGGAATACTCTCTACCTCTTTCACTGCAAAGTTAACCTGATACGGACTATAGGTTATTTCACTCATTTTGTCATTCACATGCTTGTGCACGCTCTTGATCACTCTTTTGCTCACTCATGTGTGTGCATTATCTTTTGCTCACGCACTGTTTTGTTTACTCACATGCTTGCAAACTTTCTAGATCACTGACCTAGTTTCTCGCTCTCTGGACAGAGGCGGATTCTGGTTATAAAACTTTGTTGTCCTTCTCCCATTGTGTACTAAGATTTTCTTGGAACCAATCAATCTTAAATTTGTTGCCCCTTCGAACTTACCACCCTGGGCTATACCCCACTAAGCCCCCATGTAAATAAAGTGGTGATTTAGAGATGTGCATAATTTCACTGTGGCATAGGCTGCCATATACAATCAAAAATATGTGTACTAAATTTTAAATAAATCAATGGCTAATTGGGACTTTTGCCCATAATACGGGGTGGGCAAAAAGTCCATAGAAACTTTAAAAATTCATAAAAACCAGAAAAATAAACAAAATAAAAAACGGTTGGAGGGTTAGCATCGCTAGGTCATGTGATTTTTTTTAAGACGGGGAAAAAAAGTAAAAAACTGCTGATAGATGATGCTGATACGAGCGACTTCGGTGGAAATATGCAAATGAGACAGTTATAAGATCTTGCGCTCCAAATGCACAACCAGCTCACCGTTGTAAACCATGGATGCTGAGTGCGAAACATAAAACTTTGTTGGTTAAGTGGTTTTACGTGAACCAGGAATCAGCAACCATTGCCTTACGTAAATTCAGAGTTCAGAAAAATGTGAGGACTGGAAAAGGGCTTTTAACAGCGACAGGCCTCATAAAGATTGTTCAGCGGTTTGACGAAACTGGAATGCAGGAGGATTATTAGGAATGCTCGATATTTTTCATGGAATTTTCTATTTGTACCCATACAGATTGCAGTCGTGCCATGAACTTTTATCAGCAGATACCGTATAGAGGGAACCATTTGCGAGGTAAGCTTTCTCCAAAATCAAACAGAATCCCACCTGGGTTTTAACATCTTGTGGACAGATGAAGCTCATTTTTTGCTTCATGGCGACATTAGTACCCATAATTGTCGCACCTGGGTGACTTCTAATCCACGTGGGGTACATGCAGAAACCATTGCATTCCCCAAAAGTGACAGTGTGGTGTGGGTTCACAGGTTAATTTATCATAGGACCCATCTTCTTTCAAATGCAGTGCCTAGTAAATGGGTGGAAAACAGCCATTTACTGGGTACTTTTAAAGTTTCTACAGACTTTTTACCCACCCCATACGGCTACAGTGGATGCGTATCGTTATTTAATGCTTCTACACGAGAAGGTCGCGCTATGTTTGCCTGAAAGAGATTCTCTTTTTACCATCATGTTCATCCAAGATCAGTAGTGTATTTACAGGGGGAAATTTTTTTTTTTAATTCACGTTTCGTAAACGTATGGAAGTGATATGTGTCATTTCTATCTTAAGTAATATATAATTATTAAAGCATATTGTTTATTTTTATTTGTTTGTGTTTTCTCCACACAGACTGCTGTTGAAGTAGAAACTTATATGATTATCTAACCTTTGTATTTACAGTATTATTCACCGCCCTCCTAAATAGTATTGTCATTGTTCCCAAGAGAACTCCCTATTGCCGTGGTCTATTACCATCTCCCCCATCCTCCTCTAGGAATTAGTGATCCTGAGAACACTGCTTTAGGGGGAATATTACAGATGTTGAAAGGTATGGACAAAGACAGAGAAGTTCTTTTTTGTTCATCCAGTTTAAATAGCTTTTTTGCCCCAACCATATAATGTCTGCCCCAATGTAAGGGTGACTACATATTAGCACTGTTCATTTCGGTTGCTACTCACCCATCCATCCCTCCAGGGCCAAAAAAAAAAAAAAAAAATAAATAAAATCTGAGAGAGAAGAAATATTGAATGCCACAGCTTCTCCAAAGCCTAGGTTTTAGAGAAAAAATTGAAAAAAGAAAGATCTCTGGAGAATCGAAAAAAATCTGTACCCTTCACTCAAATTTTTTAACCTTTGCAGGACTTCAGTGTGACCTTTTTCTCATTCCGTGACTTTCCCGTGTTGGTAGACACCCTGATTTAACATACTTTGTATCCAATGTTTATAAAACTTTATCATTTGAGGTAGGCCTATATAAAAAAATTCATATGGAGAGAAAAGAAAAGCATCCACTTAACCTCACTTTTTTGTAGCATTTCTGGTATTTATAAAAGTGGGAAAAAAAAATTGGTGCCACACTTACCCTTTTTGAAATCACACTTGCCCCAATTCAAGGGGGTAAAAAATGCATGCCAACTGACTGTTCAAAAAAAAAAATATTCTGTTAAAACTATGACACATTTGTCCCAAATTGGATTAAAAATTATTTGTCAATTATTTTATGAACAAAATAATAAAAAAAAATGTTTTGCTCAGGGATGCCGGAAGAAAAAATGATTGGTGTTGCTTAAAGTTTAGGAGACATTTCTCTGTATGAATCACAACAATAACACATATTTACCATTGACCATATGCCCATTATTGAAGTAAAATGTGCCGTTTTTTTGTCCCGAATCTGTATTTGATTTCAGTCAATTTTGACTGAACAATTTTGTAAATTTTTTGTCTCAGTAAAATATGGTAAACCTATTGGCGTCTGCCCCTATATGATCAAAAGTTAAAAAATATTTTTTTTGAAGAAATTAAAATACCTACAGAAGTTGAATATAACCTATTTCGATTTATTTTTAATACTTTTTGAGAAGGTTAGGGATTCAAAATTTCTCTGGGAGATATATCCTTGGCCCCTCTAACAAAGTTTGATACTGTGCACATCCCTGAGCCTGCATGTAGTATATGTAGGCCTATGAATATTATACATTACCTAAAATACATGAGTGTATACATATATAGCAGGGCTCGAAAAAAAATTAGGCGCAAACAAAATACACACCCAGGCGTCAAGGTTTTTCCCCCCCAAACAAAATCTATCCAAAAATGTGCATTGTTTGACTTGTGAAGGCCCTATTTCCATGCTAGTAGACAAGTCAACAAAATTTTTGATAATTCTGTACTGTCCTCAGACTTTAATTTAGTTATCATACATAAAAAGATTAGGCATTAAAGCCAACTTCTCATTCACCATGGTGACCTAGTGCCTGGGATTTTTCAAGCCCTGTATATGAGTGATTTTTCCACCAGATTATTTTGAACAAAAATTTATCAACAGAAAGAATTTTGTAATTTTTCGAACCAAATCTCATAATTACTATTAAGCAAGAAGACTCTCTCTGAAATAAAAAGAGTGTGGGTTTTTTTTCCTCTCAAAAAAACTTAACGTCTTTTCCATCGCTTAGAAATAAAATTTAAAAGTTGACTGAATTTAGTACCGATAAAAGGATACAAAAATGCATAATAATAAAATAATAGAAATAATAAAAAAAAATAATGAATAACAATAACCAAATCTTATAATTACTATTATGCAAATAGACAGACTATGAAATAAAAAAGTGTGGGTTTTTTTTCTCTCTCACGAAAGCTTAACTTTGTCTTTTTATTCGCTTAGAAGTAAAAAAAAAAATTTAAGTTCACTGAATTAAGAACTGATAAAAAGACACAATAAAAGTATAATAATAATAAATAACTGAATATCATTTGGAAAATAATATTACAGGTAACTAATTGAAGAACCCGGTGCCAAAGGGTGCGTGACCCACTAGATTAGATCTGATACGAAAAAAAATTTTCAAACTTAAGTACGTAAATATGGAAAGCTGTAAGCCAGGGGTCTTCAACATATGGGGCCACATTTGGCCCTCAAAAGATTTTCGTCGCGCCATGCCGATGATTTTCATAAAATGGTTGACATTGGAAAACATTGAAAAAGGATTAATTCTAAAATTTCGGAATTAATGATAAAAACAATTCCAGAATTGGCAAAAATTTGGAATTAATGTAAAAATAATTACAGAATTTCTGAACTAAATTTCAAAATACAAATACAACGCCACAACAGGCAAATTGCCCAACGAGGTGGCTGACTTAAGAACATCATGGATCCCCGAGCCCTTTTTTTGAAGCCCTACCTACTACTACTACACCACACATGCACCCCGCCCACATCCCCCCCCCCGCGGAACCCCCCCAATGAATCGGTACATGCGGGAATGTGCGTGTACGTGTAGTGAAACCTACGTGAAGTTTTTGTTGTTTCTCTGTAATGCTTGTTATGTGTAGTGCTGCCATCTGCCACTAGTTTTCTAACTATGAGTGAAGTGTTATGATTGAATTATTTATCGTTGTAGGACTGTTGCTCTCTGTGGCGAGACTTTTTAACGGGGAGATCGGCTCGCATTTGCGCCTTGAAGTTGGGAACCACAGAAAACCAACTTCAGCCGACCACTAGTGAAAAAAATTAGTGACAAAAATAATAAAAAATCAATAAGAGAAATAATTTCGTAATTTCTTATAGAAATAATTTCACAATCAATAATGGAATAATTGCATAATTATTGAAAGCAGAAGGATTTCAACATAATTTGAGAAGGAAAATAATTTTGGAATTATAACAATAAATAAAGAATCAATTAAAACAATTTCAGATTAAAATTAATCCTGTAATTAATTAATTTAATCAGTAATTAATCTAAAACTTTTTCAGGATTGGTGAAAAAAAAATTGCTTCAGAAATAATCAAAATTGATAAATAATAAGTCTTCAATTATTTTTCTACAGGTTTTTGTACGTCATACCCTTTGTTTGAAAAACAAGTGTTTGTACATCACACCCCCTATGGTTCACGGATAGCGTGTGTAACCTTTATCTTTAAAAGAAAAGAGCATTCAGAGAGTATAAAAGTGGGCGAGGTGACCTATCATTGTTTACTGATAAAAGAAGACTGTTGAAGAAAGCGATAGTAAAAAGGAGAAGTTGAATCTAGGTTGGCAGATAACATTGGCTCTACCCAAAATCCTTTTTTCGATACGTCAATAACGGTTGTAAGGGGACAGTTGGCCCCCTCTCGATAGGAGGGTCTAGGTTAGAGAGCAATGTAGGCATGTGTAGTGCTTTCAATGACTTTTTTGCATCAGATTTTAATGGAGATAATGATATTCAATATACAGGTGTTTTGCATGGGGTAATAAAATCTTCAACGAAATTGAGATGGAAGACATACATAAAGGATTAATTTTTTTCCACGTAAACGAATCTTCAACAATGTTTCTTGTAACCCAAAGGAATAGTAAGCAATACTGAAAATAATATACATTTTTGATAAATTTTATTTTGAGCATCTCTAGTTAACTGTAATAAATCTATGGCTGAAGATTTGAATTGTCTTTCCAGGGCCACAACTGCGGGAGGGGGGATCTGCTGGTGGACCAAAGGAAGTGCAAATTTGACACTTTAATCTCTTCAACGTTTTAAGGAAGCACCAAAATACATCTAGTTGCGACCCTGTGTGTTTCATAAAGTGTGAAATGTTTATTTTTAATACGCCATATCTCTACAAAATAACAGAATTGTCAATAAGCTAGTGCTTAGTTGAATAGGTAGAGTGAACATAAATATTTGAATTATTTCAGTTCCATTTTGTAGGCCGATGCTTTGGCCAAGGCCAATGAAAATAGTTATTCAGTATTATTGCCATTTGCCAGGGCCATAGTGTGCTTTCTCCGGGAAGGGGCAGATTTTTCCTTGGGGGTCCCTCTTATTATGCTAAACAAATATAAACATTTTTGGGGTCCCATTCAGCTCAGAGTCCAGGCATGGGCGGAGTTACGGGGGGCATTACCCCCCACAGCATCAAAGGTGAAGTCAACTGATCTAATGTATATATGTATAGATGAATCAACATTATCATCATCTTGCCCCTCCAGACTTCCAAGTCTATCTCCGCCTATGGGTCCAGGGGCAGTGTCCCGGTTGCCCCATCTTATTTACAGCTCTGCCATTTACTCTTTAATTCAATAAATTCATTTATTCTTTTTTTTGGACGCTTATAGTGAGTTGCCTGGCATAATGGAATCACTTCTTTTTATCCAAAAAGCATTGTATAGAAAATTCACATAAGAGGATTAACCTTTGATTTTTTTTTTTTTTTCTAAATTAAAGGAAAATTGAAAGTTTGGATAGAAATTTTGTTTTGCATAAAAGACGGTTCAAAATGGTTTGTTATGTAGAGACTCTACAGCAGTGTTTCCCAAAGTGGGTAATATCGCCCCCTGGTGGGCGATGGAATGGTCCAAGGGGGCAGTAGAACCTACTGATTTAACATAGGATCCTATGGGTTTACTTGAGTTGGGGGGGGGGGTATGAAAAGAACAAATTTCTGATGAAGGGGGGCGATGGAACAAAAAGTTTGGGAGACTATGCTCTACAGTTTCATACATGTGTTAGAAGGTTTCTCTCCCATTATTCCACAAATAAAATGCAACTGGGAAATTTTCGGGAATCTGAACTTATTTCCTGGATCCCTGAAAAAGAATATGGTTGAACTAGATTACATTTATATACTGAACTAGACTTACCTAAGCAATTTTTATCGCCAAAAGCATGCATTTTAGAAGCTGCAATAATTAAATTAAATTTTGAATAAAATTGATGTTATTAGATAAATTATCAAATTGCCCACAGTCTCGGGGGAAAAAGTCTTCTGGAAATTATGATGAGATGAACTCTAAAAGAAAATTCATCTTGTCTTCACCAGGACTCGAACCCAGGCCCTCTTGCATACCGGTAAAGCATGGAATACCGACCGCCAGGGCTGCAGCTACTTGCTTGATCAGCTGACACCAGGGCTGTCTTGAGAGCATCTTGGGCCCCCAGGCTAATTGGTTTTTCTGAGACCCTTCCTTGAAAATTTCAAGATCTCATTTTCGTGAGGCCCCTCTTCTTTTGAGGTGCCTGGGTGGGCCATGTGTTAAGATGGCACTGGCAAGCACACATTTAATGTTCAACGAGACGCTAAAAGGTTAAATTTGACCCTATGCTGATCTGGGGCAAGAGATATACTTGTTCCCCCACTCCACTTAACCACCGGAAACTTCTATACTATAAAATAATTTACTGAACAGCATATCATATTTCATAATTATAGATTCAGTGATTTCGGCTCAACATGATTTCTCTGTTACCTTTGTACTCCATTTATGACTCCCTTGGAGGTCGAATTTTGAAAAAAATCGTTAAGTCTTTACATCATGAAATGAAACTGACAAAATTTCATCTTTATAGATTCATAGTTTTGGCTAGACAATGATGAATCAGTCAGTCAGGACATGGAATTATGTATATAAGGTGGTAACTACCGAACACCCAATAATTACACACGATTCCTTATGAAATACTATGGAAAAGTGTTTTCCGTTTTTTATCTGCCCCATAATTAGAGTATAAAATTCAGAGAGTATAAAAGTGGACGAGGTGACCTGTCATTGTTTACTGTTAAAAGAAGAGGGTGTTGAAGAAAGCGATAAGGGATAGTAGAAAGGAAGTTGAATCTAATTTGGCAGATAGCAATGGCTCTGACCCAAAATCATTTTTAAGGTACGCCAATAACTGATTTAAGGGGAAAGTTGCCCCCCCCCCAATAGGAGGGTCTAGGGCAGGGTTTTCTAACTGGGGTTCCATGAGAGCATTTTCGGGGTTCCGCGGAATCGAAAATGAAGGAATCCTAAAAATACCAGAACCCTGATAGCTTCAAAAATGTTCTTGTTACTGTTTCGCCTAAAGCAATTGTTGAGGACGTGTGCTCTAAAAAAATTTGGGATAATTTGGCCAGCAGGAGACAATATTTATGTTAGCTCCATTTTCTTTCTTTCTATTCTCTCACACACAAATCTTTCATTCAACAACTGAGTCAAGAAGACATTTCCGAAAACAAAATCTACATATGGATTTCATTAGGGTCTTCCTCCAAGGATGCTGAACTTTTGAATAGTCTCGTTGAATTCTTTGCCCCCTCCTCGTCTCTTCCTTTTAAGATCGCAATTGAGCTTCATGATGTCAGATTCTTATTGCTTTTCTGAATTAGGAAAAGACAGCTCACCAGGGCCAGCTTAGTCAATGGTGCAAGGGGTGAGGTGCACCCAAGCGGCAGGTTGTAAGGGCATCTTCAAAATTTTCAAAAATTTCACACAGTGAAAATTCACATATGACATCATGCTTTTGAGTCATACCACGACAACAGAGATGTTGAGAAACTTGGAATAAATAGTCATTTCTTACGATGGTAATACCAGAAACAAGAATGTAAGCTATCAGGGAAGGCTTGAGACAAAATCTGAATTTGGGATCTCAGATTTTTGTGTCTTCTGTCTATTCCCCCCATAGCCCCTACATCCTGCGTCAGGGCCCCTAGGCTGGAATCTTTCGCGAACCCCAAGCCATATTTTGAATTGGGGATCCTTCTACAGTTAGTTTATAGCGTGAAAAAAAGATGGTACGGATAGAGTCCCGGGCCCCGGGCTGGAGTCCTGTCAGCTCTATCCTTGTGGGTCATGCCCCTCCCTCATAATTTATCACAACAATTCCTAACAATTTTTTTTTGTTCTTTCATCTCGGATTAAGTGTCTCTTCAGAACGGACGAAAATAATTTTCTTTGACCAATGAAACTTTTTCACGCATTCACCATGGACATGGCATCCCATGAGGCCGCAATGAGTCACATGGCCCAAGAGCAGCACCTGTATTCTATGAAAATTCAAAATATGCATTTTGGCTCCCTCACCCACTATTTATTCCAGAATGGTCCGGAAGTAAAGGAAAAATTTGGCTTCTCATTCATCCGGTCTCTGGAGTACCAGAAACACCTTTGAAATAAATTTCTTACTTAATAAAAAATAATCTTGTTCTACATCCTCTTTACATGATAAGTGTCGATGGCTTCCTAAATTAAGTACTGTTTTAAGGTTCAAACTACCTGTTATCTGGCAGCATTAGAAACGGTAAAATTCTGGATCAAAAATCAGAAAAATCTGTTCCAAAAGTGGGACGTATGGTCACCATTTTGCACAGTAAACAATGGTGTGCGGCTTTCTTCTAAAAAAAAAAAAATCAGGTTTATCTAGAGGTCCCCTTGACTGAAGCTCTGCCAGCCTCCCAGGGTCGCCTTTAGGGGCAGCATATTGCACTCGGGCGGCAGGTAAATTCGAGCCACCCCTGCAGCTCACGCATGTTAAAATAACGAATTCATGATTTAAATTATTGTCACACTATGTTAGCTCGCAAATATACACTGCTGGCCACCCAAATTGCAACACCAAGAAAGACAAGAGATATCGCAACAATATTTATTTTGTAGATAACATGTTGACCAAGCATCAAATGATTAAATTTATAGACTTCTGTGAGGTGTGGTTCCTGCCAAAATCAGTAGCCAGAGTAGCTGCCATTGTTGGAGATCACCGCTGCCACACGCCTCGGCATTGATTCAAAGAGACTTTGGATGTGTTCTTGGGGTACAGCAGACCAAGCAGCTTCCACACGTTGCCAAAGTTGATCTGGTGTGGCAGCTGGGGATGTAATCTGGGTCAATCGTTGAGCAACCATGGACCACATGTTTTCTATCGGCGAAAGATCCGGAGAGCGAGCTGGCCAGGGAAGCAATTCAATCTGGCGATTGACGAAGAACCTTTGGACAATGCGTGCCACGTGTGGTCGCGCATTATCCTGTTGAAATATGGCTGTGGGCAAGCCCTGAAATTAAGGAAGGACAACTGGCTCCAACACCTCGGAGATGTAGCGCTGGCTTTTTAAAGTACCGGCAATGCGTACTAGAGGAGTGCGAGAGTGATATCCAATACCGCCCCATACCATAATACCCGGTGCAGGACCAGTGTGGCGGTGCATAACGCAGCTGTTCAGCATCCTCTCTCCACGGTGTCTCCAGACTCGAATCCGACCATCGTGGTGTTGCAGACAGAAGCGTGACTCGTCAGTAAAGACAATTTCATTCCATTGTGCCATCCACATCCTTCTTTCATCGCACAATTGGCGGCGGAGACGTCTGTGGTTCTGCGTCAAGGGTAGACGAAGCAATGGACGTCTTGCGGACAGACCACTCTGCTGTAAACGGCGTCGAATGGTACACACAGACACTGGATGATGCGGTACAGACTGAATGTGCTGTGCTATGGTTCGTGATGTGGCTGAGCGATCCGTCACTGCCATACGCACAATACGCCTGTCATCACGTGAAGTGGTGCACTGAGGTGGATGCGATCGAACACGTCGGTCCGTCGTACCCTCCTGCATCCAACGATCACATATCCGCATTACAGTTGTTTGGTTTCGTTCAACACGACTACCGATTTCCCTGAAAGATAATCCACAATCTCGGTAGGCCACTATCCTTCCTCTGTCGAACTCGGATACTTGATCAAAAGATGATCGCTGTTTTCTACGAGGCATAATTGATCGTTTTTTTGAAAAAACCACAAGAAAAACACAATTGCCGTACTTCAAATCGTCGAAATCTCCAAGCCTTAAATAGCGCTTTGAAGTGGCGCCACAGGCGCGAGTGATTGCGTCTGTGCTGAAATTCTAATCATTTGCATATCTCACCTCCGCTAATGCATGTTGTAAATTTCATATTATTTGCATGCTTCCTTCAGGGTGTTGCATTTACGGTGGCCAGCAGTGCATTTTTTGACATGTTTATTTACTACAAGTGAGGATTATTGTTCCGAAGAGTGAATAGATTTTTGGGACATCCTGTACATTGAAGGATTTTTCAAAATTTGTTAAGGGTTCTGCGTAATAGTCTCATAATCATCAAGAGTTCTACGTGAGCTTTCACGTTGGAAAACCCTGAACTAGGGTAGAGAACAATGTAGGTATGTGTAGTGCTTTCAATGACTTTTTCCCGTCGGTTTTTAATAGAGCAGGGTTCCAAGCAAAATCTGCTCGATCGTTTCCCTGACCATGACTCAAAATTTTCCCTGACCAAAAACGTATACACAGGCGGTTCCCACTCAAAAAATTAGAAAACGTAGGACGAGGGGGTACCGCCATAGACAACATAATCATAGCATAATGTCTGTCAGAGTACCAGGATTTACTATTATCTGCTAGGGAGGGGAGTTCAGATGTGGCAGTGATTCCAGTGCTGCCAAGGGGTAGTAGGGGGTATAGGAGTAGAATCCACAAATTCAATATAGGCCTGAAGGACATTTGCTTCTCACTTGCAGTCATGTTCTTGGAACTTCCAGCATTTATCGATAGGTGGTTTCATTCGAATGGGATCCATCTAAATAGGAGGGGGTTCTGGGAGGTTTACAATAGTCTTAGGTTAGGTTTTTTACTCCCAGACCACGCAGTTGGGATTGCGGGTTCACCATTGGGATTGGGATAGTTAATGATAATCACAACAGTACTGATGGGGAATTACGCACCTCTGACTTGGATGGCTTCTCGACTGACACTAAATCACAGGGCAAATTAAAATGTGTGCTAATTAATGCCACGAGCTTGGGTAATAAGAAAGATTTTTTAGAAACTATGATAGTTGTGGAGGACTTGGATCTTATAGCCATTACAGAATCTTGGGCAAACGATGGGGATGAATCTTTCTTACACATCTCAGAATACGATACTTTAAGAAATAGATCTGATAGGAAAGGGGGTGGAATGTTGATATACGTGAAATCATGTTTGAAGGATAGAGAGTAACGTGGGAAGTGATATTGAAACTATATGGGGTTGAGCTTGAAAACAAAAGACATCAAACTTATCGTTGGGGTTTGTTACAATCCACCGAATAGGGATCCAAACTACATCACCAAATTTCATGATGAAATTTCCTATATGTGCAAACGTAAGAGGGTTATCATACTTGTGGATTTCAATTACTCAGGGATAGATTGGGAGAATCTTTCATCTACAGAACAGTATAAAAGGGACTTTCTTAAGTTGCTCAAAAAAATTTTGAATCAGAAGCAACTAGGGGTACTGTATTTTGGATTTAGTTCTTACTAGTTCTGAGGATCTTGTTGAACATGTTTCAGTGGGGAAAGTTTTCTTCCAGTGATCATCGTATCGTCAGTTTTCACTGTAACTTTCCCTCGAATAAGGATGATAACAAAAGACTGGTTCCTTGTTTTCAGAGAACTAACTTTGATGTTTTGAGAGGAAGGTTTCAAAGACCGGTTGGAATCAGTAGGGGTGGTAAGTCAATGGGAAGAATTTAGTACAAAGCTGTCTTCTGTTTTGCACAACGTCATACCCTTTGTTCGAAAAAAGCGTGTTTGTACATTGCACCTTCTATGGTTCACGGATAGCGTGAGTAACCTAAAAGAAAAGAGCATTCAGAGAGTATAAAAGTGGACGACGTGACCTATCATTGTTTACCGATAAAAGAAGAGCATTGAAGAAAGCAATAAGGGATAGTAAAAAGGAAGTTGAATCTAGGTTGGCAGATAAGATTGGCTCTGACTCAAAATCATTTTTTCGATACATCAATAATGGATGTAAGGGGACAGTTGGCCTCCTCTCGATAGGAGGGTCTAGGTTAGAGAGCAATGTAGGCATGTGTAATACTTTCAATGACTTTTTTGTGTTTTTAATAGAGATAATATTCAATAAACGGGTGTTGCCTGGGTTAATAAAATCCTCAACAATATTCAAGTGGAAGACATGGAGGTCCTAATATTATAAAAAATGTATGTGCAAGCAAAGCACTAGTACCAGATGATATCTATCCCAGGGTCCTCAGGGAATGTACTAATGAATTGTTGGGGACAGTCACACAGATATACAAGAGTAGTGTTGCTGAGGGTATCGTCCCAAGGGATTGGAAACTTGCTAATGTTGTTCCGATATTTAAGAAGGGTAGTAGAGAAACCGTGTCCAATTATCGTCCAGTGAATTTGACGAGCTCCCACTTGAAAATTTTAGAGATTATCATCAAAAGGTGTGACATTACCAGTGGACATAGCCAGGGAGGGAGCAGAGGGAGCGATTGCTCCCCCAATCGAAATTTTGCTTACATTGGCGCCTATTTTTCTAAATGACTTTTGATCTTTAAAAAAACTTGAAAAATATTGATTTTTTTATTTTCTACCGTCATTGACTATAATGTGATGAGTAAGGAAAAAAATCTACATTTATATTTGCGCCTCTTACAGTTTCACAGATTGGGTTTGTACTAATCCTTAAGAAAAGAATGAAAAAAAGAAAGTTGAGGTTTTCATTAACATTTTTGACAATTGCTCTCAAGCTCTTCATCTGGAAGTATGTTCAAATCAGCCTCTGTTCCCCTACCTTTATTAAAGGGCAGAATCTTGCCCGCTTCTAGCTCTAGCTTTTTCTATTGCTATTGGTCGTTCTCGGTAGAGCTCCTTGAAATACCTTTCATAGGTATGAGGATATGGCGTTCACGAAATGTTCATTCTGTTCTAAAGGGCCACCAAGAGCTTTGACTAAGGCGCTTTTTGAAGAAATTAAGCACGGGAACCTATTGTGGACAGACTACTGAACCTATGAAGTAATGGCTAGGATTCAAGCTCCAAGAATTATCGCCTTTTCTTTGGGCGCCTTATGTAAAGCTTGAGGCATAGGCGGAGATAGACTTGGAAGTCGGGGGGGGGGGGGCACGATGATGTCAATTCCTCTTGAAATATATACATTACATCAGTCGACTCCACCTTCGATGCTTGGTGGCCTATCTCCTTGGAAGCCATGGCTTGAGGTCCTAGAAATACCACTTTATGTATGGGGGGGGGGGGACTTAACTAGATTCATAACGCCTAGAAATGCCACGTTATCTGCAGGTGCCTTGGCAAGAGCTACTAGCTTCTGTATAGGGTAGTGTCAAAAACTAAGAAAAGGTGGAAAACAGATATGAGCTTTTGAGCCGTAAAAAACCCAAGATTTTGAGGCACAAAAGGGGGTTCTGGAAGAGTTTGTCTTAAAGTTGGATAAATGAAAAATCTATAATCTTGGGTCAATAATGCTCTGGTATGTCGAAAATGCGAGAGGAAGTTAGTCTTCTATATTTGTACGGCAATATATTGTACTATATTATATGGTGATAGTGCATAGTTTTATGTTAAAATGTGACTTTTTCAGAAACATTGTCTTTTTTTCATGGTGTAGTTTCTCTTCACTATTTCATAATTATGCATATACAACTGTGTGCCGAATAGGAGAAATTATTCCCTGGAAAAAGTTATGGGGCCGGTGTGTTTGCTACATTTACCCCAAACATGTTGGGGTAAATCAAGAAGCTATCCATACTTAGAATAAGACAACCATATGTATTCTTTATGGGCATTGTATAATATTTTATCATGTGTATATATTGTTTATATATTTTGTAATTGCATTTTTAATATATATGACATCCATATTTTTATGGGCATCTTTTTCTCAGCCACCTCATTGGGCATTTTGCCTGTTGTGGTGTGACACGTATATCTCCTCTCCAATTCATCCCTGTATATCTTAAACTTTGACACCAAATGAATGAATGAACGCCAGAACTTTGCCACTGGACTTATCCCGTTGCCGAGATCTCGTCCTGAGTCTGGAACACTTTATTTAGTGTAAAAAAAAAAAGAAAAAAAAAACTTTTTTACAACATATTTTCCCCGGACAATTGGGTAGTGTCACGATTAACAAATTTTGTGGTGATTACAGACGAGACAGGATTAGGAGTTGGAGAAGTTTCAGGGTTTAGTTAAGATGAATGTACACATATTAGGATGGAGGTATGTTTTAAAAGCAATTGAGCACCCCCCCCCCCCATGCCATCTCATCTGTTATCTTACACTTGCCATATTATTTACACAGGATACAAAATAAAAAGAAATGAGAATCTTATTGTGAAATAATATATATATATATATATCCATCGGAGCGAGTCATCTCGCTTAACACCTTATTGGTGAGCAAATGGGTTTGATAAGTTGCATCAGTTTTATTGGGTTGAGTTCACTTGCTCCGGTGGATTTAATGAAAATATACAAAATAGAAGTATTGTGTGGGGGAATATATATAATAGGGAGCACCCGTGGCATCTCGCTTAGCCCCTTATTCAGTGAGCAACATGAATACGACAATATGAGTACGCACGTGTGTTGTGGACATGAAATGCATGGACAACTTCAATGGAGGAAAGAGAAATACACACATATACACACATTTATATACATATATATAACTGCCAGGTCGAGTCGTCTCGCCCTAATCCTATTTTGGTGAGCACTGTGGGCTTGGTTTAAATGGGGGATTGTCTGGAGAGAGCCTTAGCTAAGGATCAGCTTCGGTCTTGGTGTTTTGGTTGACTCGATCTGGTGGTTATATTTATATTTAAAAAAAAATGAATATATATATAATATAAACTACATGTGTAATGGTTATTATGAAACCATTCGTGTCGTCCCGCCTAGCACCCTAGCTAGAATAGCGGCATGAAGGACACTTGTAACTTTTGACACCAGTGCCCCCCCCCCCGACTTCATCATCATTTATCCGTGACTGCCCAGAATATCCTGACACAGGGGATTCTCAAACTTTTTCCTCCCGAAATGCCCCTTTTCCCTATTCAATGCTTATCCGCGAGCTCCACCTGCTCCCTAAAGCTGTTTAACTAAAAATATTTTCGAAAAACCTTTGTCAGTGTCACCGCTCTGTAGTGCCTCTGACGAAGATTGATAGCACACCAGGGTGTCGCGGTGCACAGTTTGAGAGCCCATTGGTCTAATGTACGAAAACCCACTACAAAGAACTGAATAAGTACGCATCAATACACCAACACGTTGAGACGTCCTTTTAAAAAAAAAAGGGTGGCGATGTGCCACGAGCACACAGACTCTGAGAATCCGTTGAATATTTCCAAAATAAAATAATAAAAATTCTCGAAAATTTTAACTGGATCTCATCTTCATGAAGTCCCTTATGCACTTGAGACACCTGGACCGGGGCTGGAATTGTCCATGTATTACGAGGAAAGTTTAAAAGTAACTGTGAAGATACATACATATACTATTTCAGAAAAACAGAAAAGTGTCCACAAAACTTTGAGTCTGTTCTTAAAAGATTATCTAGTGTTTTTCAATTAGCACTTATCCGAGGGCTTACAATGCTTTCTAATATGAACTATGGTGTCGTGAGGTTTGCCAGCACTTACCCGAATGCCCCCGGTCAAATTACGAGGGGAAAAATCCAAGAAATTATTAGTCCAGAGGATTCTCAAACTGTGCATCACCAACCTTTGTCGGGGGCACCGCGGAGCATCTCGAAGGTTTTTCAGATTCGTTGTTAAACTTCTCTGGGGAGCTGCGTACAAGCATTGATTAAAGTAACGGAGTTATGGTCACGCATAATATAAAAAAGAATTTTTCGGCATATATTAATTTGTTAGGAATTCTGTAAGAAAAATGTCTTTCTACGATTGAGTAGAAGTGGTGTACATGTGATACATGCTTACGATAAGAGTGCAACATGATAAAAGCGATTAAATGGAAGCATGAAGATTTCTCTGTGCTTTCATATCTTGGAATAATTTTAGAGAAAGAGAAAATATATATTTTTCCTTTTTATTTTTTATTCTCCTATTATTTTTTATATTTTAATCTAAATTTTTTTCCAACTACCTGTTAGGGTGACTTCCCAGTTGTTTTTAGTGTTTGCATTTGTATAAATACACAAAACATAAAATGGAATTAAATTTTTTTTTAATTAATTAAAAAATTAAAATACATTAATCAATTGAAAGGTAATTAATTTAATTTGAAAAATAACATCAACTGAAAACAAAATAAATTTGATTTTTATAAATTGGGATATTTAAAGTTCTTTCCACTAATGAATAATTTCAAGTCTGCGCCTTAAGCACAAACAAAAAATGGCGCCTTTCACAATTTCGCTCCCCCACGGACCAAAACCTGGCTACGTCACTGGACATTACCATTCAGGCCCCCGCGGAAATGATCCTTATTCTAGTCATTTTTAATAGATATTAATTTGTTTTACCTTATTTTGTTTCCTGGATCGATCGGCGGGATCATGTGTCTGCCGATTGGCTGCCGTCTTTATTTTGGTTGCCAGATTCTGTGTTATATTTTTTACAATATTTTCCTTTTCTTTCATGAAGTTATGCAAATTAAATGCAAGCCTAATACCGCACCTTCGATCTTGTGATTGGTTCTGTCATGAAGCATTGTGGGAATGCTCCTGTATAAAAACTAGATAGAGATGTGCACGACTACTACCTCTTCCGACTAACTTCCCACCTTCATTACTAAGGCGTCACGCTCTGTTGAGGTGTGAGCCAGATCATCTCTCAGTGAAAACAATATGTTAAATTTGGAAAGGTGTGCCTTTGGCATCTCACCCGTCTCATCGCTTGACTTTATGTGATAACGTCGTCGTGATCCCGGCGCCTGTGGATTGGTTAGTGGTCAGACCGGCTACCCTTGGACTTCTCTTGACGTCTGCCTCCAGTTTTCTACGCAATGGCTGGCCTATAGTCTCAACGGATATTTCAAGACACAAAACCGTCTGAACCTGGTATCAGGGTGTCTACCGTGGTGCATTGAAGATCACAGATTGGCTGAGACATCTTGGAGTGTCTTGTGGACGATGTGAACTAATACTGAATACCTGGGCGAAGCGGTAAGAGCGTTCTGTTTTATTGTCTCATTGTAATATTTGAGAGAAAAGGCCAACTGTGATACTTATTTGTAAAAATGTTGTACTAATTATTAATAGTTGATAGAATAAATGTTTATAATTCAACTAAAGTTTTGTTCCATTCATTATTGTCATCCATTCAATGATCACTGGGGTTAAATTAATAAAGAAACCCTTGAAACAAACGTTGCAAAGGCAGTTTGCGAAGTGGATAGATGAGCATAATGTATTGTCGGATGGGTTCAGGAAAGGGAAGTCATGTGTGACTAACCTCCTTTGCTTCTCTGATCACGTGACGAAGGCTTTGGGTAAGGACAAAAATATAGATGTTGTTTACCTCGATTTCCAGAAGGCATTTTATCGAGTCCAACATGGCAAACTCTTGAAGCGTTTACACGAGATTGGAATTGGGGGCAACTTGCTGAATTGGACAGAATCATGGTTAAGAGATAGGTCGCAACGAGTTATGGTGAACTGGGAATTCTCTGGTTGGACAGACGTCACAAGTGGAGTTCCTCAAGGGAGTGTCCTTGGCCCCATACTTTTTTCACTTTTTATCTATAAACTCGATCAGGGTATTGATGGGATTACTAGCAAATTCGCAGATGATGTGAAGCTAATGGGGGTAATCAGGAATCAAAACGATAGGGAGTTGCTCCAGACCAACTTAAACAGGATTGCAGCATGGGTAAATGATTCGATCATGACGTTTAACGTTGACAAGTGCATGGTTGCTCATTTTCGTTTGAACAACCCACGACCCTCTTACGAATTGCATGGTGTCACTATCCCAGATGCAACTAGAGTCACCGATTTGGGAATTCTCATTGACGAGTGGCTTAGGTTTTCTGAACATTGTACAGTGGTGGTCAAAAAAGCGAATAGAATGCTTGGTCTCATTTTCAAAAAGGTCTCTTCGCGTTCTCCTAAAGTCATTTTCTTCCTGGACTGGAGTATGTTGTAAGGTTTTGGAGACCATACCTACAGAGGAATATAAACTTGGTTGAAGGGGTGCAGAGAAGAGCTACATGTGTCGTTATTAGCACACAGGGCTTGAGTTATGAAGAGAGACTTCATTTTTTTGAATATGTTTACTTTGGATGAACGCAGGTGTCGAAGAGATATGATCGAAGTGTTGAAAATTTTTAATGGGATGGACCATGATGTCGCAGTGTGAATTTTTCTCTGATAGGGTTGTTAATAAATGGAATAGCTTACCCCCGGAGATAAAAAATTGTAACACAATTGACACGTTTAAAAAGAAATACGATAAACATGTTGGGGTAAATCAAGAAGCTATCTATACTTAATAAGACAACCATAATATTCTTTATGGGCGTTGTATAATACTTTATCATGTGTATATATTGTTTATAATTTTTGTGATTGTGTTTTTAATTGGGTTGCTGTATTTTTGAAATATAGCCTATGATATCCATATTTGTTATGGGCATCTTTTTCTCAGCCACCTTGTTGGGCATTGTTGCCTGTTGTGGCGTTGTATTTGTTTTTTCGCGTGTGATCTAGGCACAGCAAAAGTAAGCCTATCGATGAGCATGTCTACTTTTTTTTTGTTTTCAATTTGTGCCATTTACATGTACAGGCATGTGGGGGGGGGGGGATCAGCCCTCCAAGCGAAATGGGATACTTCATGAAATGTTCGGATTTTCTATTTCATTCAATAAATAAATCTGTTGAAAATTACCTGAATCAATGCTTTTGATTGAATAACAAATTCAAGAAAACTACGGGAAAAACAGGGCATTTTTTTCAAAAAAGTCAGAGAAACAAACCGGTATTGTCCCAGAAAATACAAGACATATGTTCACCATATTCACAATACTAAAACCTTGTTAAGTCGTCACTCCGGTTAAGTCATTGTTTTTCTTCAGGTCTGTCCTGCTTTCATAGACAACAATATTATTAAACCCTCGTTTACTCGTCGCTAATTTTAGTTAACTTGTCACAATGAAAAAGTTTGAGAGGAGCTGATGATTTCTATAGCTTCCTTTAAAACAATAGCTTGTTAACAGGATTGCCATATGCTTAAAAGTCAACAAAAACCGGAACAGTTGAAGTAACGGAAGTTACGCTGGGGAAGTTCATTCGCCGACCAAAGTTTTGGAAATGTTAGGGACTGTTCAAGCTAGACCTGATTTCTGAAAGTGTCCCACTAATTTAAGATTTCTAATTTAAACAAATTATCCTTGTTGAAAAATCAGATATTTTTTCCAAAGTTAAGGTGTTCTAATGTGTGCTTTTCCCTACCCCAGGCCCTCCATAAGTCCCTCAATGTGGACCCTGTGATTAAGGTTACCTTGTAGTTAGTATGTGAAAGATCACCTTGATAAATTTTGCCAATATTACTTCTTAGTTTTAACTTGAACTACTGATAAGGGGTCATTCAAGTATTACGTCAGTATCGAGGGGGAAGGGGGTTTCGAATTTACTGACTTTTGATGACGGTGGGGGGGGGGGGTTTGAAGGTTGCTTACACCATCAACCACCCCTTTTTGAAGATATGAAATATTCTAAGATGCTGAAGAAATTCTGCTGACAAGGAGGGGGGGGAGGGGGTCAAAAATGGCTGAAAATCAGCTTATGCAATATTTGAATGGCCCCTAAAGGATAAAAACACAAAAATTAAATTTTATGTATATGTAAAATTAATGTGCAGTAGTTTTTGTTGTGAAGAAAAGTTTACTATTCTTATAACAGTTGCTCTGATTAGTCTAAATTAAAAATTACTAGTATAAATCATAAGTATACCAGTATATTCAACACAATAAGTTAAGCAATATGAGCTCTAAAAAGATGAAAATATCAAATTTTTTTCTTTTGCAATCTATAAATTTTATTAATATTTTAATAAATGTTATATTACTTGAAATTTATATGATTTTCATGATATTGCACATTGAAACTGATGACACTTCGCATAAGTCATCATTCCGCTTAAGCCGTCATAATTTTTCAATAATATGAGGTGACGACTTATCGAGGTTTTACTGTACTTGTAAAATCACCCCTCCTTACAGCAAACTCTAGATTCACCCCATACATGTACTTACACATTGTAGAACAATTCCACTCCATCATCTACTAATACAAACACAACACCACAACAGGTAAAATGCCCAACGAGGTGACTGAGAAAAAATGGATGTCATATACTTCAAAATTACAGCAACCCTAATAAAAAGGCAATGACAAAAACTAGAAACAGTATATATATACACATGATAAAATATTATACAATGCCCATAAAGAATATTATGGTTGTCTTATTCCAAGTATGGATAGCTTCTCGATTTACCCCAACATGTTTATCGTATTTCTTTTTAAACATGTCAATTGTGTTCGAATTTACTATCTCCAGGGGGTAAGCTATTACATTTATTAACAACCCTATCAGAGAAAAATTCACACTGCGACCCCATAACCTTGCATTGCCCCTTACCAATCGATACTGGTGTCCCCTTGTAAAAGCAGTCGATTGGCGGTGTACTAAAAGTTCATGGTCCATCCCATTAAAAATTTTCAACACTTCGATCATATCTCTTCGACACCTGCGTTCATCCAAAGTAAACATATTCAAAAAAATGAAGTCTCTCTTCATAACTCAAGCCCTGTGTGCTAATAACGACACATGTAGCTCTTCTCTGCACCCCTTCAACCAAGTTTATATTCCTCTGTAGGTATGGTCTCCAAAACCTTACAGCATACTCCAGTCCAGGAAGAAAATGACTTTAGGAGAACGCGAAGAGACCTTTTTGAAAATGAGACCAAGCATTCTATTCGCTTTTTTGACCACCACTGTACAATGTTCAGAAAACCTAAGCCACTCGTCAATGAGAATTCCCAAATCGGTGACTAGTTGCATCCGGGATAGTGACACCATGCAATTCGTAAGAGGGTCGTGGGTTGTTCAAACGAAAATGAGCAACCATGCACTTGTCAACGTTAAATGTCATGATCGAATCATTTACCCATGCTGCAATCCTGTTTAAGTTGGTCTGGAGCAACTCCCTATCGTTTTGATTCCTGATTACCCCCATTAGCTTCACATCATCTGCGAATTTGCTAGTAATCCCATCAATACCCTGATCGAGTTTATAGATATATATTATATATAGATATATATATTAGAGAAAAATCCCCTGCAACACCAAAACCTTGCATTGTCCCTTACCAATCGATACTGGTGGCCTTGTAAAAGCAGTTGAGTGACGGTGTACTAATAATTCATGGTCCATCCTATCCATCCCGTTGAACATTTTGAACACTTAGATCATATCTCCCCAACACTTGCGTTCATCCAATGTAAACATATACAAAAAAAAAAAAGTCTCTCTTTATAACTTAAGCCCTGTTGTGCCAATAAGAACACACGCGTAGCTCTTTTCTGCACTCCTTCAACCACGTCTATGTCCCTCTGTAGGTATGGTCTCCAAAACTTTATGCCATACTCCAGTCCAGGACAAACTAAGGGGCCGTTCAAGTATTACGTCAGCAAATTTTTAACCATTTTTGATCCCCCGTTAGCAAAATTTCGTCATCAACTCTGCCTCTCTGAATCCTAATGCATATTGGGATCAGAGATGTATACGGGGGGGGGGGGGGGGGGGGGGAAGCATAGGGGTGTCCCCAGACAATAAAATTTTTTTAATGCAATTTTTTTTTTAAATTGAAAGTTCAGAAGAAAATACCTTTATATATTATAGTCAATTTCTGTTAATTTCAATGCTATTTGAAGGGCAAGAACTCAAAATTTATCTTTAATAAATTCATTGCGACCCACCCTCTAAGCCATATAATGACAAACCACATAAAGGCCTTTGGCCCGTGGACCAAATATGGCCCTGGGGGTTATCTGATGCAGCCTGCCCTCCAACAAACCTAATTTTGTAAAAATTAACTAAGCAGCACATTTATAGATCACTTAAGTGACCTGTGGTGCAATTCCAGAGCATTTAAGTGGTCCGTGGCACATTTTTAGGTCACTTAAATGACCCGTGGTGCAATTCCAGAACACTTAAGCGATCCGTGACACATTTAGAGATCCCTTGAGTAACATGTGACATAGTTTTAGAGCACTTAAGCAGCCACCAGGGTGGTTCTACATCACTTAAGTTACCTGTGACACATTCTCAGATTATTTAAGTGATCTGCGGTGCTGCGGATTATATGCCCATATAATTACGATCATTTGAGTGATGCGTGGTACTGTTCCAGAGCACTTAAGCGGTTCAGACATTCCCAGACTACTTGGATCCGCGAAACAATTTAGAGATCACTAAAGTGGCTCTGTAGGGCACTTATCAATAGGAAGGAATGTTACTTCAAGTGACCACAAACTATCAAAAGGTTTTTTCGTTTTTGGCGCACCGAGTAAGATGCCATTAAGAATATTTCATGTTTTCATAAAGGGTGGTTGGTTAACGTAAGCATTATCCAAACCCTCTCGTCAAAAGTCAGTAAATCTGAAACCCCTCCCCCTCATAGATGCTGACGTAATATTTGAATGACCCCTAAGCGGCGGAAGAATGACTTTAGGAGAACATGAAGACACCTTTTTGAAAATAAAACTGAGCAGCATTCTATTTGATTTTTTAACTACTGCTGAACAATGTTCAGAAAACCTGAGCCGCTCGTCAATGAGAGAGAGAATTTCCAAATCACTCACCCTATAAATGGAACAGCTTTGGTATAAGGGACACGCCAAATTGGCGACTATTTTCCGGTGATAATTTGCCATCGTCGGCGCACTCTGGTTCGGTGTTGTTCTGTTGGGTTGTCGCTGTTCTGGAAAATTCTGCCAGGCGGCGTTAGTTGTTTAGCGCGTCTTTTCAAACCGCCGTACAGCGATTTTGTCGTTTGTGCTTGTTCCGAGTGTTTGGATTACATTTTCGTCGCTGGTCAGGTTGTATTGTTCCCTTTTTTTCCCCTTTACTTAAATAGTGCCCGTATTTTATTTATACCCTGATCGCTTAATTATTTAAACAACGGTCTGGGCTTTATTTAAACCCAGATTGATTTATTATTTAAACAATGATCCGGGCTTCATTTAAACAATGCCTGGGTTTTATTTAAACCCTGATTGATTTATTATTTAAACAATGGTCCGGGCTTTATTTAAACCCAGATCAATTTATTATTTAAACAACGGTCCGGGGTGCATTTAAACAATGCCCGGGTTTTATTTAAACCCCGATTTATTTATTTTTATCCACAGTTTTATTTTTTAAACAATCCAGAGCTTATTTTTGTTTATACCATTTGTTTTTATTGTTTTTTACTGTTTTCTATGCTGGTAATTTTTTTTTCTGGTGCACGTAGTGTCTGACGGCTTTTTCTCGGACCGTCGGACATATTTGGCGTTGGAGAAAAAAGTCGCCAACCTGTCCCTTATATATAGTTGCTTTCCCTCCTTGGGGGGAACAAAGAAGCTCCTCCTTTGCTCTTGTTGCCGGTTCATTTTGAATTTCGACTCTGTCTACAACAGCGAGTAACTCCCGCTATGAGGAGTATTTTCACTATTCTCTGCTACTAATGAAGGAACTTCATATAGTTCTGAAATGTGTATATCCGTGGTCCTGTTTTGCAAGTTTGGGTCAACATACGTCGGTCGTTGGTATTTATCTAACCCAAAAGGTAATTCATTTCTAAACAATGAATAATCAGCGACCACATATTATCCACAGGACTTTAAAAAAAAATAAAAACTTACCTTGTGTTTCAATAATCAATCCATTGGTATGCTAATTGATGAAATTTATTTACACAAAACAATAGCATTATTTACACACGAAACAAAATTTACAAGTCAATCAAAAACCTTCAAATTCAGACTCATCAGGCTAATAACATCATTTTCTGCAGATTGTCCACAGCGATAGATAATATGCATTATTTAATGTTTAACCACTTTTCCAAGAGATAATCGGCAGATTATACATAGGAAAATATGGTAGTAGGATGACAGAAGAACTGCAAAATTCATAAATCCACTTTTGCCCAGAAAGTGAGGAACTATGTCAGTGAGTGATCAAAAAAATGACCTATAGAGTTTGCAAGCATTTGGACAGGGTCGCAACTAAGGGGGAGCAGGCGGGTCTTGTGCCCAGGGTGCTGGACCAGAGGGGGCGCAAATTTCATTCTGAAACCTGTCCTTGAACATAACAAGGAGGCGTCAAAATGTGCGCTTACCCCGGGTGACCAAGCATTTACTTGCAGTCCTGTATGTGGATATTATATAAAAATAATTATAATTTTTTCAAATTTACTCTTTTTATAATTTTCCTCGAGTATGCTTGAGTGGCCGCGGAGCCAATGGGAAGTGAGCACGGAGAACCGGTTGAGAACCACTGGCCTAGAGCGTGTCGTGTGCAAGCATGTGAATGACCAAAGAGTGACCTAGAGAATTTACAAAGTACGTGAATGATCAATAGAGTGACCTAGAAAGTATAGAACCAGGCGAGGGTGTAGTGGGGGGGGGGGACTTGGGAGTCTGGTCACCCCCGACACCCCCCGAAATGTGAGAAAATGACCTGACCAAAAAAAAAAGAAAAAGTTGACCAAATTTTATTGTTCTATAACTTTGATCCCGCAAACAAAATTTCTGGCTACGCCCTTGGAACCAGGTCAGTGAGCAAACAAAGTATGTGCAAGCATGTGAGTGATCAAAAGAGTGACCTTGGGAGAGTATGCAAATTTGGGAGTAACCAAAAGAGTGACTTGGAGACAAAGGCCTATTTACAGGTACGGGGCAAGCAGGTTGCACAGGGTGGCAAATTCAAGGAATGAGTGGTCAAGAAAATTAAACTAGGTTGGAAGAAGCAGTAAAATCAATGCAGCACATGGGGGGAGATACAGGGCACCCCCCCTGTAAAACCAGTGTCAAAGGTAAAGCAGACTTATCTAATGTATTTGCGTATATATAAATTGACATCATCATGCCCCCCCAGACTTTCAAGTCTATCTCTGCCTATGGTGGCAGAACCATAAATCAGCCTCTGTACACGAAGAGCAGCAAATGAGCTTTTTCTCCCCACCCCCACTAAACAAATGTTTTTCAGTATCAAAGATTTTATAAGTACTGGATCAAAAATATAAAATAAACCTACTGATGATTAAGTTTGTTCAACTTGGGACTCAATGGGTGTCATAATGCGTAAATATAAAGCATTCTGTTGTTTTCCAGTCTTTATCTTTCGGTTGATGGAATTTTTCCTTCCTCCCTAAAAATTTAAAGGCACTAAGAATCTGAAAAAAAAAAAGTTTGTGAATTTAATGCAATAATTGTAAAATCTATGAATTGGAGCATTAGAATTCTATTATCATTTAGAATAAGTGAACAAAAATTCAATATCTAGTCTGACAATTGTTTAAAATGCTCACCAAGAGTAATATATATATATAAATGTGTTTTATCAAAGCATTTTCTTCAGTTTTCATTAAAGAAAAAAAAAACAGATATTCAGTTAAAATTGACTTCAATTGAATTTAATCTTAAATTTTTAAACTCACCCCCATATTCTTGTTCTTAATACTTAATTAGCAGGAATGTAATTGTGACGTCCAACAGCAGTGGTCCGATATGTTTATATCACGTTTGTTTCATAGTATGTTTTTAATTAAGGATGCCGTTGTTTATAAGCATCGATTTACCAAGCAGTTAAATTGCTTTTACATTACACATGTGCTTTTACACATGCGCTACCATTTTACGCATGCGCTAAGGACCGTTCATTCCTTTACTGAAATGAGGCTTTACGAATAGACGTCATAGTCATCAACAGCACTCTGAGGGACAAACACTGAATGATCACCATAGATATGCTGACCATATTTGCTGGAGGAAAATACGGGCTATCGGGCTTAGAAATACGGGAAAATACGGGACATCACTCATTATCGCCAAAATATGGGCGAAGATAGACTTGGAAGTCTGGGGGCAACGGTCATTATTGCTGGGAAGGGGGGCTCGAGCTTACCTGCCGCCCCAAATGGTGACCCTGGCAGGAGGTTAACAGGCCTTCAGTGAAGGGGACCTCGAGGGAAACCTAATTTTTTTCCAGAAGAAAACTACACATCACTGTGCAATGTAGGCGTGACCATACATCCCGCTTTTGAAGTAGATTTTTCTGCTGGTTTTTTTATTCTAGAATTATCTTACCATTCTTAATAATACCAGATAAGTTAATTCTTATACAAATATAACGCCACAACAGGCCAAATGCACAACGAGGTGGCTGAGAAAAAGATGCCCATACAAACGTGGATGTCACATATTTCAAAAATACAGCAACTCAATTAAAAACACAATCACAAAAATTATAAACAATATATACAAATGATAAAATATTATACAATGCCCATAAAGAATATTATGGTTGTCTTATAAAGTATGGGTAGCTTCTTGATTTACCCCAATATGTTTATCGTATTTCTTTTTAAACGTGTCAATTGTGTGACAATTTACCACCTCCGGGGGTAAGCTATTCCATTTATTAATAACCCTATCAGAGGAAAATTCCCTGCTTCACCATAACTTCGGATTGTCCCTTACCAGTCGATATTGGTGTCCCCTTGTAAAAGCAGTCGATTGGCGGTGTACTAAAAGTTCATGGTCCATCCTATCCATCCCATTGAAAATTTTGAACACTTCGATCATATCTCCAATATCCAATGTAAACATATGCAAAAAATGAAGTCTCTCTTCATAACTCAAGCCCCGTGTGCCAATAAGGACACGCGTAGCTCTTCTCTTCACCCCTTCAACCAAGTCTATGTCCCTCTGTAGGTATGGTCTCCAAAACCTTACAGCATACTCCAGTCCCGGAAGAAAATGACTTTAGGAGAACGCGAAGAGACCTTTTTGAAAATTAGACCAAGCATTCTATTCACTTTTTTGACCACCGCTGTACAATGTTCAGAAAACCTAAAAGCCGCTCGTCAATGAGAATTCCCAAATCGGTGACCCTAGTTGCATCCGGGATAGTGACACCATTCCACTTGTAAGAGAACGGTGGGAACCTTTTCAATGCAGTAACATTCTTATTACTTTTATGCCTGCGCGTGACATAATTCTATGTAACTCAGCATCTGATATGAAATTTATTTAAATGTGGTCAATACCATGTATTCAAACACACACCTGTGTTTTTAAATTCAACAATATTTAATTCTTTAAAAAGGGTGATTCAACAATGCGTCACTGAAACGCAGAGGAATTACATAAGACAACCTCCCACTGGAGGGTTGTGACATACACTCTTACATTTCTCCCCAGAGAGAGGGAGAGAGAATAGTAATAATAAGAAATACACAAGAAAAGAAAAGCGAAAGTTGACATAAACTCCATCTTGTGTTGGGAGCAAAAGATAAAAAGTTAGGCGCTTCCAAAATGTATTATACGAAAATTGTATTTGAATATAATGTATGCATTTGTAATTGTATATACTTACGAATGTATATTTATTTATAATTATTATTTATTACTGTTTGATGTATAGATGTGTATTCTATTTAACACATTTAGCATGTACTCTTTCCCTTAATTCCACTAAAAGTTTGATCATAAAAATTGTCTACGGTCGACTGTACAGGCGCCTGCCTCTCGTCGACTAACAATATATTGTACTTTGTAATTTATTACATATCCTGAACTGGAATAAATTTGAATTGAAAAATAATTTATAGCGTGAATAAGCAAAAAAATTATGATAATTGTCCCCGGGCCCCGGGGCTAGAGCTCTGTCAACCCCGCCCATGTAGGGGCCATGGGTGAAAGAACCAAAATGCACACTTGCCCATTGTGATAAGAATACGGAGCGGCACTTGGCCATACGACCCATTGCGGCTGCACGGGGCGCCGTTCAAGAGGGCTGTTAAATCCGATATGAATGGGTAAGTTCAACTGGCCGAAAAAAATCAAAGAAAAATTTCTGTCTGCTCTGGAGGTGCACAAAATCCGAGATGAAAGGGTGAAAGAATTTTTTTTGTTAGGAATTGTTTTGATAAGTCGTGAGGGAGGGGCATGACCCCTAAGGCTCGAGCTAACAAGGCTCCAGCTTGGGAGCCCGGGACTAAATCCTTATAATTTTGCTTTTTTTCCACACTATAAATTAACTGTAGAAGCCCCCCCCCCCCATGGAAAATTTGGCTTGGGTTAAGCGAAAGATTCCAGCCTAAGGGCCCCTGACGCACGATGTAGGAGCTATGGGGTTGGTGGCAATAGACAGGAGGCGCAAAAAATAGGTCCCGCACGGGTACAGATTTTGTCTCGAGCCGCTCCGATAGCTTACATTCTTGTTTCTGGTATTACAGGCCCTACTACACTCATGTCCATAAATTGAGGATAATGCCAGCTCCGGCAAATAAAGGTTCAGAAACAAAATAAACGTTACTTATTCATAAAGCCTATTTATTAAACAAAAGATAAAGAACAAAAACGATGGTGTATGTATGATACCATTCATAAAAACTACGATTTTTGCTCCCTGGACAATTGTAAAAAATATCTCATTCACAAAAACTTACTATTACATATAGATGGCTTTTTTCTCAGCCAGAGATATCAAGGAAACAGTTATTTTCCGGATATTGTGCTGAGGTGACCTCGGAAAGAAAAGTCATCACGTCTCCGCCGGGACTCGAACCAGTGATGAGACGTGATGACTTTTCTTTCCGAGGTCACCTCAGCACAATATCCGGAAAATAACTGTTTCCTTGATATCTCTGGCTGAGAAAAAAGCCATCTATATCTCTCTAAACCGTCCCACCCGGGGGCCATTTCCTGAAGTTAAGAGAGGCTACTATGCCTCTACTTCAGCGCCTCACGACACAGTGCGTGAAATTAGGAAGGCCGATTCATGTGTCTCCAGTGGTGTAGATGGTAGCATGCTTGCCCGATATGCAAGAGGGCCTGGGTTCGAGTCCCGGCGGAGACGCTCCCCGGATATTTTGACGCCCCTTTATAATTCTGAAGAAGAGGCTAGATCATAGTTTCCCAAACTTTTTGTTCCATCGTCCCCTTCTTCAGAGAAATTTTTCGCTCATCGCCCCCCAACTCAAGCGAACCCATAGGATCCTATGTTATACCCGTGGCTTCTATCGCCCCCTTGGACTTTTCCATCACCCACCAGGGGGCGATATTGCCCACTTTGGGAAACACTGGGCTAGATGGTAAAATTTTTGCACTCTCTGGCCTGACGCACCAGACCAGCCTGCTCTCCCTAGTTGTGGCCCAGGTAGTACCATTTTTTAGATTTGTCTTAAAAATGCCTATCATTGGCTTACATTTGCATTGCGAAGCCGGGCCTTCCACTTACACAAAAGAGATTTACCAGGCCACGGGCTTCCAAATGTTTAGAACGGCTGACCTATACTACGAATTCAGCAACTAAATAGGTACTTGGTCAGCACGGGGCAAGCACGCATTTTGGCGCCTCCTCATAATGTTGAAGGTGAGGTTAAAGAGTGGAATTTACGCCCCCTCTAGTCTGGCGCCCGGAGCACCAGATCCACCTACATCCCCCTAGTTGCGGCCCGGCCTCCAAGGATCCCTAATTAAGAACAGTCGATTTTAAATCTTCGGTTCACGTGTTTAGACGTATTGCTTGTTAGTTCCACTTTTTATCCATATCTCTGGCAGGGCCGTCTTAAGAGCATTGTGAGCGCCCGGGCCAAGTGATTTTTTTGAGGCCCTACCTGGCAAATTCCGAAAATATCAAACAGTTGTCATTTTTGTGAGGCCGCTGTTCTGTTGAGGTTCCCGGGCCGTGCCCGATTGGTCCCATGCGTTAAGACAACACTGATCTGTGGTCAACCATCATTTTAAATCAGCGAAAAAATTTAAAAGTTGGCGACTCACAAGCTGGAATTTTTGGTGGGTTTCTAGATTAAAAATTTTCCTTCCCCCCGTTCAATAAATTTATGATGTAAAAAGTAAAACACAATAATAGAATTCGTACCCTCCTCCACCCTTCTTAGCCTTCTAAATGGTGGGCCACTATTCAGAGGGCTAAGAAGGGTGGAGGGGGGTACGAATTCACAGTTGGGAAATGAAAATCTTGCCGTACATTTAAATTTATTTGTGCTGACTTACATCGACGTAACATGTATTTATTTATTAAAATAACATTAATTGTTATTGCCTTGAGCTGGAGCCCTGTCTACACCACCCTTGGGGGAAAGGGGGCGGGCATGGCATCCATCCCAAGAAAGTAGTGAGATGAGCAGGCCTAGACATAATATGAGTTCCCAAAAATCCTCCTAAAACAGTGGTTCTAAACCTTTTTCAAACTGTGACCCGATGAATCTAATTTCTATGAGTCTACGGCCCGGTCTGCAATAATTTACTCGTTCATAAGGTAATAAATAATTAATAAATAACCAATTACTTTTTAATTCAGTGCAAATTAATTAATTAATTAAAAGCATTCACACAAACAAATTGATTAATTAATTTAAACACTTTTAAGAGATTAATTAATTTAAAACCCTTTTAATGAACTTATGAGGTGAATTCATTATTATCTTACGGTTTTAACGAACTGTTAGAACGTTTTTCCTTTTTGGTGCTGTATCAATAACGCACAGAAGTCAAAATAGGTACGTATGAACGAAGTGCGTTTCATCAGCAACTGCAAACATCATCATTGGAAAATATAATTGATCACAAAATTAATCGAAAGGTCTTAATATTGAATTTCATAGAATAATTTTGCATAGTTTTCAGTCACAGTTGGGAAATGAAAATCTCGCCATACATTTAAATTTATTTGTGCTGACTTACATTGACGTAACACGTATTTATTAGCACGTTTTGTTAATAATTTAGTGTAAATTATATTTTATGACCGAATTTTGTATTTTGTTAGCCAGAAAAAAAGTAACGATATAAAAAAATTCAACGTAGTAACTCACCATAAAAGTCAGCTGAAGAGCAGGAGATTGTTCAATTATGGGCGAAACACTCGTTTAGGTGTATTCACGATAGATGCTCATATAAATTGTGTAACTTTATAAATTTCAAGCGATTTTTCTACTCTAAAATTGGAAAACCTTTCTCTAAATTCTTAACAAAAATTTATATTTGTGGACCTATCATTTGAATAAATGAACAATACTACACTGGGAAAAAAGCACAACGTAATTCACTGCATGCAAAGAAAACTGTACGGTACATCACCACTCATGTGCACTTTGATGACCGATTCAAAACACTATATTCAGCTGGTACTTCACTGATTAGTCGCTCACATTTGCCATGCACATGTCATATTCCTCGTTCATTTCTGAGAACAGGTTCAGGTTAATACGTCCTCCATCGTTATAATTGGACTGCTAGAGATTTTTAGGTGTTTTGCGTCTGGTCGTCAAAATCTTCCCTGCTGACATACATACATTCCACACAAAACATATACGTCTTTTTCTTCATACGAGCATACGAGTTCCCCAATTGTTCCCATTTTGAGGGCAGCAGATGTCTGCAAACAGATAGGCCCTGCCATAAATTTTTCTCGATTTGGATTTGGCGGCTGGTCATAAATATCGGAAATTCCCAATCACTCACCAGTTATTCTACTTTGAAGTTATGCGGCTTGGCCTCTGGCGAGTAGCACAAATGTAAAAAATGTGTCTGGATCCCCTGTCCTATTGATGCACCCACTGTATCCCTGGGGCAAAGCAAGAAAGCCTCCACACAACCGAAAATTTAGAGAAAGAGGGGGGGGGGAGTGTGTGGGAAATGCCTCTTTATCGGCGTCTAAAGACAAGCAATAGTTTCGGGGAGGGGGGGGGGGAATTCAATATGCACAGACGGCAAACGCGGATTTTTCATTCTTCCCTTATTCAATCATGGCCCTCAGAAGGGTGGGGCTGACAGGACTCCAGCCCTGGGGCGATTCGCATCGTTTTTTGTTTTTTCACGCTATAAATTCACCATAATGGGCCCGCAAAAGATCCCAGCCTAGGGGCCATGTGTGTTCAATATTTGCGGAAACAATTACAAATTTATGCTTATAACAAATTTTTATTTCTGAATCTGGGGGTGCTCCGCTCCTTGCAACAAACAGCTTTTCCGAGTCTGACACCATTTCATCATCAGACAGACCTGGGTATAACGTCACACCTGAGGACCGAATAAATATGACTTCATTAACGGGTTGATTTACTAACGAGTAAACGTTTTGCCCGTGTCCGGAAAATTCACCGTCAGAAAATTCACCGCCGGAAACTTCACCGACCAACAAGTGGTTGAAGTTATACCGAGGTCTTACTGTATATGAATGATTCCCAGAGGTCCCATGAAGGAAGGTCCCACAGAGGTCCCATGAAGGAAGGTCCCACAGAGCTCCTGACTGAAGTCTCGGGAGCAATTTTTTTCCAGTTTTTACTATATAAATTCACAACAGGTGGGGGGGGGGGATTGGAAAATCCTGCCCTGATACCCACAAAACATCTCAATCCAGAAGCCTTGTTCGATGACGTGGGGGCCAATGTACAGTATATTGCACTGTAAAATTTTTATAGTGCTGTGATTCCCAATCTGTTTGTTGCAGCACTTTCTGGGTGCTGCGGACAGGGCCGTAACCAAGAGCGTAGATTATTGCTGTCGAGTTGGGGGGGGGGGCTGAAACAAATGTAGTTTTACATCACCTCCACAGTTTAAAAATCGATGACTTTGAAAGATAGTTTTTGTTTCCCCTAAAATTTGCTGTCCTCCCAAAATTGCAGCCCAGGGCCAAAAGTTTTTGTGGAAACATCACAAGAAACAACACACACCGCACGTTATTTTTCTGCAATGACTCATGAAATACTGATATTCAAATAAGACTTAATTTATTTTTCCTGTTCCGTGGGCCGACGGAGCCAATTGAGGAGGCCCTCCCAATAAATTTTATGAGGAAACTGAGCCCCTCCCCCCAATAATTTCTGAAAAACAATGCAATGTAACCTCCATGGCTCCCACATGGGTTGACATGGTCCCACATAGGGCTGGCAGGGCCCGGGATAATTATCATTTTTTTTATTTTTCTTGCTATAAATTCACTATAAGGACTTTACGTACTTTCTAACCAAAACGGCGATCCAGTCCATATTCCGAAGAGTTTCTAAATATGGACTGGGTCGTCGTTTCGGTTAGTAAGTAAGGCCCTCTAGAGGGCCGTGAAAAATGTGGTTCGGGGGACCCGACTAATATTCCAGCCTCGGGCCCTTCACCAAGATGTGGGGGCCATGGCACCCTCTCTCTCCTGCGTACGCGCTTAAGTCCTATATATTCGGGACGACCAGCAACTTTCAGCCCCCTTCAATGTTTTCTGCATGTGGGTGCTTCTGCATGCCCCCCACATTGGTGGGGCTGACAGTTCTCCAGCCCGGGATGATTCTTGTCTTTTTTTACTTTTCACGCAGTGAATTTACTATATAGGGGCCCACCAAAGATCCCAGTCTTGGCACCCTGCCACAGGATGTGAGGGCCATGCCACGGCGTATTGCGATTAAGCTCTTTATGGGGGCAATACATCCGAATGAATTTTATTTATCAATTAAATTATTTTTGCGGTGAATGAATACTCAAAAGCGCATTTTTTTGGTGGTACTAACAACGCGATTCACAAAATATGCCAACAGCAACAGAAATTTCAGGGCATGTGATGATAATGTTGCCTTTCAATATAACAATAATCCCTCTACAACGATATTTTTTCTTTGTCCGCAGTCGTTATATCGAGGTTTCACTGCATTTCACTTAGCTATTGTTTATTTGTCTCGGTGTTATTAGTCATACAGTATTTTGTCAAAAATGTTTCGGCCCGGGCTCTCGAACTCGATAAGTAAAATATGACTCTCGGAGTGTACTTGTTTCGGTTTCAATCATTATCGGTCTATTTTTTAACCTTTCTTTTCCTCCTGCTGCATCGTCTGGAAGCTTCTTTCCCCAAGGGTCACGTTCAAACAAAAGAAGAGATGCTTCTGAGTTTTCCGACAGCGGGTGTGTGTGTGGTGGATTTTTTTTTCATATAATCAACACTCGACAACGGCGGATCATAATATACAATAAACAATCAACTATAAAATCAACATAACCTTCTGAAGTTCTTGAGGAGTCGAGGCTCTTGGTTCTGGTCGAGAGGCTCCTGAACCTTTGAAAAATTATCATTCATTTTTTATTTTTTTTTTTTTTTAAATCAATATTATAATTCACTTGTTTATTTGATTCTATGTTCTACCCCACCCCCAGCCAAATTTTGTTGTAAAGGGGCTCGAAAAATGTTTCGGCATCGGCCCTCAAGATCTGTTATGAATGGACATTTAGAATGTACTGTTTTTTCCCAATATTTTTCAATAACACATTGGGGGGGGGGGGCTAAAAGTTATTGGTTCTCCCGTATATACGGGACTCGTTTACGAAGGAGAGAGAGAGGATGCATTGCAATGGTTTTTCAGTAATTACTGGGGGAAGGGGGGGGGGCTCAGTCCCCTTGCAAAATTTCAGTTTAAATATCATTGCTTTTCAATTTTCAACCCCCCCCCCCCCCCGGTCGCAGTGAACAAAAGAAGAGACACTCAGTTTTTGAAGAAATGGGAAGAAATGAGATAAACGTATTGTCATGGCTCATGGAACAAGAAAGCCAAAGACCATTCAGAGTTTTTAAAAGAACTAAAATTTTGAGTAGATTGTTTCCATTAACTAATTTATAATTAGGACAACTTTTGGTTAAAAAATTTTTTTCATCATTGCAAAATGAGGAAACCATATTCATACGAATTTTTGTGGGGGCTGAGCCGGGTCTTCAGAAATGTTATGGGGGGGGGGGGGCTCTGGCCCATTGGCCGGATACAAGTTTACGCCTATGCCCGCCAGTGGTATATGCCCTCGTGTGATTTAAATGCTTACATTACTTGAATATACAGAGTATCCCACAATCGCCAGACGGTTTTAAAAATGGGAATAGCAAGAAAACGGTGACAGATATTAAAGTCACTCTTGCGGAATGCAAATGTGCTTAATCAAGAATTTCAGCTACGTCATTCATGTTTCAAGAGATTGTATGGTTATTGAAATTAAATAAAAATTAACTTTATATATTTACAACCTGTGCCCAAAAACTGAATTAAAAGTTGTTGCCCTGTCTCTTCTAATGCCAACGAATAAATTTCCGGATTTCTAAGTGCAATATTCACAGAGATATCTGAATTCAAAAATCGGAGAAAAGTTGGGAAAGAAGCGCTGTCCGTTAATTTTTTGCTGCTTTTTTTCACAATTTTCCTGCGATTTTCGAATTCAAATATCTCAATGGATACTTGGAAACAAAGGAATTCTTATTAATTAAACTGCTTTTGTTGTTTTCCCAATGCTATTGAAAGCTACATAATAAAAAAAAATATACACTCATTGCCATAAAAATTTGCGCACCAAGAAATAATTGTGGGATCGAAACGAAAGTTGGCCTGAAGGTACATGTCGGGCAGATATGCAAATGATTAGAAATGCAGCGTGATTGCGTATTGCGTAATACCACTAGAGCGCGTTGAACTTCGTTCTCCTTGGAGTATAAAACAGGTAAGCAGAGCTTGCTGAAGTGTATTTAATCGTTTGCAAAGGAAATGCCGTTAAGCCGCCGTCGAAGACCATATGAGCAGTTGTCATAGTTCAATAGGGGAAGAATCATCGGGATGATAGAAGCTGGATGGTCAGCTCGGCGAGTAGCTCGTCAACTCGGCCGTTCTGATTTTACTGTGAGGAGGTGTTGGGACCAGTGGACAGAAGAGACGTCATTTACACGGCGACCAGGTTCAGGACGCCCTCGAAAGACCAGTCGTCGAGAAGACCGTCACATCATCCGAAACGCACGCGTAGAGCCAACTGCCTCATTGGCCGCTATCCAGACATAGGCAGCAGCTTCACTACGGGCCCCTGTGTCTTCCCGAACCATCGCAAGACGCCTGGCTGAAGCACATCTGGTATCGCGGCGCCCATTACGTGTGCTGCCAATGACACCCACCCACCAACGCCTCCGTTTGGAGTGGTGTCGAGCACGACGGGATTGGACTGCAACGGAATGGAACCAGGTCGTCTTCAGCGACGAATCGAGATTCAACTCGAGCAGTGATGACAATCGTGTTCGCGTGTGGAGGCCCCGTGGTGAACGCTTCAATCCTGCCTTCGCTTTACAGCGACACGCCGCTCCCACAGCTGGTGGCATGGTATGGGGTGCTATTGCTTACGATACACGGTCACCCCTAATATTGATCCATAGCACAATGACAGCCCAGCGGTACGTCCATAACATCCTTCAGCCACATGTGTTGCCACTCATGGCAGGGCTCCCAGGAGCAATTTTTTAACAAGACAATGCTAGGCCACACACAGCAAGGATGTCACAAGACTGCCTCCGCCACATTACCACCCTTCCCTGGCCTGCTCTATCCCCAGATTTGTCACCAATCGAGCATATCTGGGATCATTTAGGACGGCAAGTTGGACACCCTACGAGGTTGGTCGAACTAGAGGGAGGCGCATTTACAGCAACTGTGGAACGAGATGTCTCAGGACATCATACGGAACTTGTAGGCCTCAATGCCCGCTCATATCGCATCGAGCATTCGCGCTAGAGGGGGTCCAACAGAGTACTAAAACTTCTGCTCATCTGTACTTTTTTCTGCAATAAATGATCCTTTTTCTTGGATTTTCTAATCACTTACTTATATCAACGTAGTACTTACATGTGTAAAATTTCGTTTCATTTTGACGACTTCTTCTGGGTGCGCAAATTTTTATGGCAATGAGTGTAGTTAATACAAAGATTATGTAAAAAATTCTTTGAAAAGTTAATTTAGTGCGTAGAAGGTTAGAATAACACATATTTTACATATTTTCTCCTGTTATACCGGGATCAATTTTTGTGAAAATTTTTACATGATAATCAAAAATGAGCCCCGTTTAAAATCAGTGAAAAAAATTTATCTCGAAACTTTATGGTTTCCTAAACTTGGTATGTTCATCAGTTTCTAGACAATTTTCCATTCTACAGGACTGAATAATCAACTTTTTTGTTTAATAAACAAATCACAAAAACACAGACATATATGCAAATACAAACATACACATAAGAACAAACATAAAGACACATGAATACAAACACTTTGTGACCCCAAGGGACTTAATAAGTCCTTCCAGCAGGTCTAAAGGGGGTTATAATCACATGTTTCAGACAACAGCTTTTACAAAGATTAGGCTATTTATTACATTAAATTGATTCTAAATACGAATTAATATGGGATTTACTGAGTGGTAAATAATTTTTTTCATTAGAATTAAAAACAAAATGAGCAAAAACTAATACATATTTTATTGTGGTCTTTTATTTCTCTCTCTATATTTTATTGCGTATAATTTTTTATTGCGGTAGTTGTAGTTTAATACAATACCCCGTATTTCTTGGAATAATCACCACATGACCATATGCGTCGGTGTATCGGAAAAAAAAAACAATAAATACTGTATATGACATTTTATTTATGAACAAGGCCCCTCATCCGCCGCACATTTCTGATATAAAATTTATTAAATGCTTATTTTTAATTTCGGAAATACTTGCTAAATGCTCAGTAATGCTTGTCAAATTCTTGCCAATTTTAAAAATGCTACTCGGTTAATTGACAATTGAATATCATGTGATTCAATAGGCCAATCTCTTGGAAATTGTGTTGTAATAGAAAACTCACAAAATATAAAACGCACGGACTTAAAATCAGAAATGAGTAGCTATATTTGTGTGATATTTACTTACTTTGTTTTCATCAAGAAAGTATAAAATGAAGAGGAGTTTTCCGTTTTGTTGGTAATCCTGCGTTTATAACCGAATGCAGTTTTGTAATACTGCATACAATTCATAAAAATGTTGTTTCTGCCATGTTCCAAGTTTGTTCCTTCCCCTTTTTTTTTGTTTTCAGGAAAACGTCACATGTGAGCAGAGCTGCCCCTTATCCTTATAAGAGCAGTAAACGGAATCACGTGATCCCGCCTACCATTCTGTACCATGATATCTTTATATTCCAATTAGTGACTGCAGATGGATGTTGTTCGGGTTGACCAGCTTCATCCCATTTCGGTTCCCAAACAAGTTTAAAAAAATCGTGTTGTAATCGAATCCATCCATTCGATTTATAGCCACTTAACACTATTTCTACCAGCCTCCCCCAGATGGTCAACCATAGCTCAAAGACAAGCCCCGACCGGCGCCAATAAAAGCATCTTTGTTGCAGAAAATTCTTTTCATATGGCTGGCGTCGTTAAAATCAGTAGAATGTTCTGTCTTTTTAATTTTCCAATAGAGCCGAAATTGAGCTATTGAAACGTTTTTTGCGGTTAGAAGGGTGCAGCAACTTCTAGCAGGGCCGCAAGTAGGGGGTAGCAGGTGGGTCTCGTGTCCCGGGAGTTAGACCTAAGGGGGGGGGGAGCGCAAATTTCATTCTGAAACCTATCTTTTAACATTACAAGAGGGCGTCAAAGTGCGCGCTTGCCCCGGGTGACCAAACATCTAGTTGCTGCACGGAAAGAACCAGCTTTCTTTTTTCCTGCCAACTGCGCCAACACCCTCCAGAGATAACCCTCCAAAGAAGATAACCCCTCGCCCTTCTTTAGGGGATGCCGGCTAAATTCTTGTCTTTTTTCAACACCTTCAGTAATCTGAAATGAGTGATGGATGCCTACTCATCCTCCACCTCTACTGGGGACAATACTATTTGGGAAGGCGGCACGCTGTAAATAGGAAAGTTAGACAAAATCAATCATATATTTTTTACTTCAACGGCAGTCTGTGTGGGAAAAACACAAAAAATAAACGATATTGTTTAATAATTATATATTATTTACGATAGAAATGACACATGGCACTTCCACACGTTTACGAAACGTAAAAACGTGTGAATTTAAAAACAAAAATGTTTTTTCTCTCCCTTCTTTCTATACTCCAAAATTCGCCGCCCCTTCGAATTTTCCGCCCTGTGCTATAGCCCGCTTAGCCCCCCTGTATATACACTACTGACAATGAGGGCGCTAGCATTCCCTATATTAAATAATGAAAGGAAGGCGGGTCAGTGTCAATCATCGAGCTTATCTTACTGGAAAGAGAATGGCGCCAGCATGCTGAGAATGCTGTCCCAAACATCACTAGTCGGAAGATCACGTGACGTGTTTACTGTTTTTCCGCGCAATCGACTTGATTTTCGTTTCTTATGGCATCCGTAGGAAAAAAGGAACTTTATTTTTGTAAGATTTGCAATTATTATTCCTGAATCATTGAAAGAAATAATTCTAGAATTATAAGAAAGCAGTAATTGCGGAATCAATTTTGAAAGAGATAATTCTATAATTAATGTAAGAGATATATCCAGAATTAATGAAAGGAATTATTCCCGAGTTAATGAAAGGAATTATTTCCGAGTTAATGAAAGGAATTATTTCCGAGTTAATGAAAGAGATAATTCTATAAACAATAAACTAAATAAATCCAGAATTAATAAAAGGAATTTTTCTAGAAAAAAATGAAAGGAATTGTTCTAGAAAAAATGAAAGGAATTGTTCTAGAAAAAATGAAAGGAATTGTTCCAGAAAGAATGAAAGGAATTGTTACAGAAAGAATGAAAGGAATTTTATTGTACTTTATGAGCCGTTTCGGTAGTCAATCATGAGATGAACGATAATTCTTAACTAATTTATTACGGAACAATATTCACATCTCGTTCCCGCCATGTTGTCATTCCCTTCAAGTGTTGCCACCTTCGTAAAACATAATACTGTATTTTCTGGTGTTGCCAGATACATAACAATTCTCCCACACTAAATTAAGAGATGATTAATGATACAATCAAAAGTTATACACAAGAATCAACATTTGAACAGTCACAAGTTCAATCTTTGAACTGGTTTTCTGGAACGAGTTGAGCGTCTCAGTTGAGTAGTCTGAGCTGGAGGAAAAATAGTTCTTGTTGATCGAGGAGTTGCATTTGAAGTTTGCTCTGTTTCAGTAGAAGCATCTACCATAGATGAAGTCTTGTGTTGGCAAACTGCAGGAATCTCTCGTTGACATACATGATCACTAAAAGTGACAGATTTCTTTTGAGGGAAGTGTCTCATAGGAACTGATAGTCGAATAGGAGTTGGAGAAGACGGTCGATTGACTTCACACCGTCGAAGCTGTTCAAAATGTCTCTTGATAATGTATCCGTCATCTAGTTCAACTAGGTAATGAACATGACCCAATCGTTGAACAACAGTTCCATACTTCCATAGGCTTGAATGAGTGTAATTTCTTGACTGTACTCTATCTCCTTCCTTGAAAAATTTGTCAAAGACTGGCTGTGTTGCATTGTTCTTG